>NW_026647505.1:0-81772 GCF_950295315.1 Erinaceus europaeus | reverse complement strand
GCTCACGGGGGACTGTCCGCCCCCCCCCCCCCCCCCCCCCCCCCCCCCCCCCCCCCCGGCTCAGCCTCCAGGGAGCACTGATTCCAAAGGATTCCAAGGCAGAGGACCTGAGTCCTTCCCGTTCATTAGGCCTACCAGGCAGATGTCATCCAAGGGCCACACCAGGCACCAGGGCTTCTGTGTCCCTGGCTCTGAACTCTGTAGCCAGCACTCTGGAGTGAGATTTCTTTCTTTTTTTTTAATTTTAATTTTAATTTTAATTTTATTTATTTATTTTACCAGAGCACTGCTCAGCTCTGGCTTATGGTGGTGCAAGGGATTGAGCCTGGGACTTTGGAGTCTCAGGCATGAGAGTCTCTTTGAATAACTATTATGCTATCAACCCATGTTCCCCTTTTTAAATTATTTATTTGCTAGAGTAAGAGAAATTTATAAAGGAGGGGGAGACAGAGACAGCTGCAGCCCTGCCTCACCACTCCTGAAGCTTTCCCCTGCAGGTGGGGACCAGGGCTTGAACTGAAGTCCTTGCACACTGTAATGTGTGCGCTCAACCATGTGTGCCAAACTCACCCCAGTGAGGTTTCTACTGCATGGGGTTCAGTGGTGGCTGCTTTGGGGACATTCAAGGGGCTTGTTGACTGGAGCGGCTTGAGAGGCCAGGCCTGGTGGAGTGAGGGTGGGGCCTGTTTGCTCCTGCCGGTGGGACTCGCACTCTGTGTGTGTCATCAGAGGAGGTGACGCATCTCACATGGCCAGCGAGTCTGAAGTTGTCTCCGAAAACCCCAGTGGATGAGGCCTTCAGATCTCTGTCAGCAGAGCCCATCACTTGGCTCCCCGCGCTTGGACTCTCCGCGTCTGCCAGGCCCCTGTCATCATGGCCACCGCACATTTGGTCTCTTACCCAGGTGCAGAGAGGACTGTAATAATGATCAGAGGGACATCGAGCCCTGTGTCCAGGAAGGACCCCAGCCTGCCTGCCTGCCAGGTGAGTCCTGCCTCTTCAGGCTCCATGAGGAAGCCCAGCCCGAGCCCTCTCCATGGCTGCTGCCAGCGAAAAATAGTTCCATCTGGGCACAATTCCTGTTTACATAACCCAAAGGGGGGAGAACACAACAAAATCAAGAATTTCGCCTGAACTAATCAGCAGCTTAACACCCCAGAGCCATCCATCAGTGTCGAGGGGGAGGGAGCCCTGGGGAGGGTAGCCAGGGGACAGATGGGGACGCCTAGAGAGAGCATGAGGGGACCAGAGAGCAGGCCTGAGGAAGACCTGGAGCCAAGGATAGAGGCACAGGGATGAGGAGGAGGAGGAGGAGAAGGGAGTCCTGGAGAAGGGGAAGGGCTAAGGGCTGGGAAAGGAGTCTCAAAAAAGAAGAGGCAGTTCAAGGGGAGCCCACAGGGCCGTGGTGTGGGGGAGTGGAGCTCCCGGGAGCCAGCCAGCCAGGCAGGTGGACTCTGAGGCCCAGGCAGGGAGGATCAGGCAGCCTGAGGGCCTGGGGCTGGTGGGTGGGGAGAGGAGGGCAGCAGAGAGGGAGAGGGGGCTCCTGGCAGTGGCGGGGGATCAGAAGCAGGAGGCCAGACCCCAGCCCATGGGGATCAGAGCAAGGCCCTTTCCCACGTGGAGGCCTAACCTTGTTCTCCACACCCAGGGCATGGAAGGGATTATGCCAAACACGGGGCCTCCCACCACCCTGCCCAGTCCCTGTCCACTCTTAACCCTTTCCCACCTAGGCCCTAAGCCCAGAGAGCCAGCTAAGGAGCTTGCTGGGGCTGCTGGGGACTGAGATCCAGTGTGGATCACAGGTGCGTGGGGTCCCCTGGGAGATTCGCGGGGAGGACCTTTTGTTTGGATTTCTTTTATTATTTATTTATTTTAAATATTTATTCCCTTTTGTTGCCCTTGTTGTAGTTATTATTGACTTCATTGTTGGCAGATAGGACAGAGAAATGGAGAGAGGAGGGAAAGACAGAGAGGGGGAGAGAAAGACAGACACCTGCAGACCTGCTTCACTGCCTGTGAAGCAACTTCCCTGCAGGTGGGGAGCCGGGGGCTCGAACCGGGATCCTTACCCTGGTCCTTGTGCTTTGAGCCACCTGTGCTTAACCTGCTGTGCTACCGCCTGACTCATTTTTTAAAAATATTTTTTATATTTATTTATTCCCTTTTCTTGCCTTTGTTTTATTGTTATAGTTATTGTTGTTGTTATTGATATTGTCATTGTTGGATAGAACAGAGAGTAATGGAGAGAGGAGGGGAAGACAGGGGTAGAGAAAGACACCTGCAGACCTGCTTCACCGCTTGTGAAGAGACTCCCCTGCAGGTGGGGAGCTGAGGGCTTGAATGAGGATCCTTATGCTGGTCCTTTCGCTTTGGGCCACATGTGCTTAACCTGCTGCGCTACTGCCTGACTCCCTGGACTTCCTTTTTTTTATATTTTATTTATTTTATTTTTGAGAGAGTAAGAAAGACCCAGAGAGAAACTCCGGAGCACTGCTCAGCTTTGGCTTTTGGTGGCATGGGAGATGGAACTTAGGACTTTGGAGCCTTGGGAATAGAGTCTTTTTGCATAACCATTATGCTATCTACCAGTCCCCTTGTATTTGCATTTCTGAGGAGTCTCCTCTCTTCTACTCAGCACCCTTCCACTGCTATCCTGGGTACTGGGTGTGGGGACCTGAGTCCCCTTCCTCTGGTCTGGAGGTCACTGCATCAGATGGGGGGGGGATTGTTGTGGGTGGGGGGTTCTGAGAAAGAGAGAGACAGGCAGGACAGGGCCAGGTACCAAGGCATCTGGGAGAAGCAGACGTCCACCTCACTTCTCTGGGGTGTCGGGAGCTAGGGAGGATCAGTGCTGGTCTGCACCCCCTTTCCCTCCCTGGTCAGGGGGACACTGAATTCTGGGGCCCTAAGGGGACTTGCTGCTTAGGCCCTGGCTCTGAGTCTGGAGCCAGACTGGGAGTATGTCAGGCCTTGGTTGTGCTGGGTGGGGTCACATCCTCCCCATCCCAATTTCCCCCACCCCTAGGGTCCCCACCGCAGTTGCCATGTGCAGACACCCTCTCAACCCCTCCCCACCTGGATGCCAGGTGGCACCGGATGCCCCTCCCAGGGAGTCTGAGGTGCCATCTTGCCTCTTAGCTGAGACTTGCAGGCCCCTTGCTTTGCTCTGCTAAGGCCTGGCTCGGCACTCCTCTCTCGCTGGGTATGCCTAGGGTGTCTGTTCTCGCCTTAGCACTTTGGGCCATAGGTTGTGAGTCTCCCTGTATTACTGGGGGCTTCCACTGGTGACCCTTTATCTGCCTCTTCTGTGAGTTCTCCTCTCCCCTTCCTGCCACCCTACCCATTTACGGTTGTCTCCTCAGTAGCTCTGGTGGGTCCTGTTGTTGTTCAGGAGCTCGGCGGCAGGGCGGGCATGTGCTCTCAGGAGTGAGTGGCTGTGCTGGGGCCCCAGGCCAGTGTGGGCTCTGGGCGGGAGCTCCTGCCAATATCAGCTCCTCTCCATGCAGGAACCCCCACCAGGCTCACTCCCCTTCACTGTAGGGGACACTGCATCCCCCCAAGGAGCCTCAGAAGCAGCCTGGCATAGAAGGCTCAAGGCAGGTAGGATTGGACAGTGGGGGGTGGGCTTCTCGGGTCTGGGGTGCCCCACAGTGCCGGACTGTGGGTGATGGTGGCATCAGGCTCAGCTCATGATGTGGTCTTGTCTTGGAAGGGGCTGACTTGCCCTCTGACACTGAGGTGTTATGTTGACTTCTAGATCTGTGACCCAGCGCCATCCCCCCCTGCACCACACACCCCCCCTTTCTGGAATTTTCTGTCAGCTGTAGGTTAGCCAAGTTACTTTGAAGTCCTAAAAGTCTCTTGAAGAACCTGATGGAGGGCACTTCCTGAGCTGATGGGATGGGGAAGAGGTGGTGATGAGAAGGTGTCCGACCTGGTGGTTTCTGTGAGCAGAAGGGAAAGTAAGCCCCCCCCCCCCCACTGACCCCTACTCCCCACACAGCTCAAGCCAGGCTCCCCCACCCCAGATTTTTATCTGTTTCCAACCACCTTGCTGTCAACTCCTTTACTTAGTCTAAAATTAAGAGCAAGGATCTGAGAGCTTGGGGCACAGTACTTTTGACTGACTTTCAGTGCCTTCATTGTGGTATAGTTTAGATCCCATCCTGCCTGGAGCTTGTAGGAGTTTCTCCTGCTTCCACAAGCTCAGCAGGGGCCAGGACTGAATTTGAAAGGAAGCGGTGAGGAAGAATCAGCAGCAAGAGAAAGGACTTGGAACAGTGACACCACAAACCAGAGGAGTGCAGGCTTGGCCTCTGCCCTGCTCAGGCTTACAGCCTAAAGCCCTAAGGAGAGGTGACTCTGAAAAGGAGCAATTAATTATTAATTAAAAAAAAATTTATGTTTATTTATTTTCCCTTTTATTGCCCTTGTTTTTTATTGTTGTAGTTATTGTTGTTGTTATTGATATCTGTTGGATAGTATGCCAGCACCCCCTGGCTTCTGCTTAACACTATTCTATTTACATAAGCACTGCATTCTATTTACATAACCACTGTTAACAAGCACCACCCTCCCTCCAGGGCATTGGTGGTTCAGTGATAGGATTCTCGCCTGCTCCGCCCCCTCCTTGTCACACTGTGATTTTCACCAGTCACTTTTCTCTCCACCCTCTCTATATCACATCCTGTTTCCACCCTACTTGGAGAGTATAAAAACAGCTGCTCTTCTGATTAAAGACACTTGGAAATTGCTTTCCTGCTCTGGGAGTTCAAGAGTGTATCTCCTGCGAAGTTAGTGCGGCACGAGTTCCTGATCCCTCTCCCACGCAGCAGCCTAGATCGGCTCCAGTTGAGTTCTCTCCAACCCAGAGAGCACTAGCTCGGGAAGAAGCACCCTCAGGCTATCCCGGCAGATATCATCATTGTTGGATTGGACAGAGAGAAATGGAGAGAGGAGGGGAAGACAGAGAGGGGGAGAGAAAGATAGACACCTGCAGACCTGCTTCACCGCCTGTGAAGCGACTCCCCTGCAGGTGGGGAGCCGGGGGCTCAAACCGGGATCCTTATATCCTTATGCCGGTCCTTGCGCTTTGCGCCACATGAACTTAACTCACTGCGCTACCGCCCAACTCCTGGAACAATTAATTTTTCAGTTTATTTATTTATTTTTCACTGGAGTTTCTAACCTGCTCGAATCTCTCTCTCCAAGAGTGAACTCTCTAGGAGTGGACTCCTGTTATATTTTTCTTTTTCTTTCTTTCTTTCTTTCTTTTTTTTTTTTTTTTACCAGAGCACTGCTCAGCTCTGGTATATGGTGGTGGTGCTACAGGGGATTGAACCTGGAACTTCAGAGCCTCAGGCTTGAGAGTCTCTTTGCATAACCATTATGCTATCTACCCCTGCCCAAGTCCTGTCATTTTTCCAGATAGAGAGTGAAAGATGGGCCAGGTGATAGCACACGTTATGATGCACAAGGACCCAGACTCGAGCCCCCAGTCACCATCTGTAGGGGAAAGCTTTGTGAGTGGTGAAGTAGGTCTGCAAGTGTCTCTCTGTCTCTCTCCCTCTCTATCTCTCCATACCCTCTCGATTTCTGCCTGTCTCTATCCAATAAAGATAATAAATTTAAAGGAGAGGGAGAGGACAGTTCCAGTGTTTGGGAAGCTTCTCCTTTGCTTGGTGCTTCCATATGATGTCCAGGGGCTTGAACCCAGGTCCTCCAGTGTGCATTCTAGCAGGTGAGCTATCTCCCTCTACTCCCAAGTAGTTGATTCTGTTTTAGGGAGCAGTAGAGCAGGACTCATGTTTTGGAGCAAAAGGAAGGGGGGTGGGGCAGAGGTGAGCCCAGAGGGCATGAGATAAGCATCTCCTAGGCAGAGCTCACAGGCTGCCTCTGGGAAGGGTTAGGTCTCAGCAGTATTTGCCTCCCTGCACAGGAGACTAAGTCTCTCTGAAGCTACGGTTACCTAGAGTGAAGCTTACTTCCACCTTTTGTTCTTCCTGGACCCAGGCTACCAGTTAGCACCTGGAAAATTCCAGAAGAGAGGAAGGAGAGAAGCAGCCAGAGTCCAGAAGAGATCATTCCCCTCTTGGGAAAGAGACTTTCTGTTTTGCTTGCTGGAGGTGGGGCTGGAGGGTGTCTCTCAATTATATCCTTTCAAATGAGTGTGGGATTGCTTTTTGATGACAGATCTGGAGTGGTATTGCCAAAACCTGAGGTATTTCCATCTAGATCAGTGTTAGGACTCTTCAGAGTGTTTAGCACAGGGGCGACATCACTTTGCATTCCCACCAGCAGTGCACCGGAGTTGCTTTTCCTCAGCATACTTGCCAACACTCCCCCCACAGAATACTACTCAGCTCTGGTTTATGGTGGTGCTGGGGATTGAACCTAGGACCTTGGAGCCTCAGGCAGAGAGTCTGCTCCAACTGCCAACACTTTTTGATATAGACCATCATCATGCACTTAAGGTGGTATCTCACTGTGTTTTGTTTGTATTTCTCTAATAATAATTGATGTGGGACTTTTTTTTTTCATGTATCTGTGGGCCATCTGTAAGGAAGACACTAGTCTTCCTTAGAAAACTGTTCACTGAAGTCTTTTGCCCACTTTTGTATTGCTTTTTTTTTTTTTTTTTTTTAATGTTACTAATTGTATGATTTCTTCCTTTCTCTCTTTCTTATCAGAGCACTGCTCAGCTCTGGCTTCTGGTGGTGCAGGGGATTGAACCTGGGACTTTGGAGCCTTAAGCATGAGTCTTCTTTGGATAACCATTATACTGTCTACCCCTGCCCTCTTTTTTTTTTTTTAACGTACTTTATTTTATTTGCCTCCAGGGTTATCGCTGGGGTTTGGTGATTACACTAGGAATCTACTGCTCCTGTGACCACTTTTTGATTTTTTTTTCTTTCTTTATTTTTTTTAAATAATTTATTTCTTTATTGGGGAATTAATGTTTTACATTCAACAGTAAATACAATAGTTTGTACATGCATAACATTCCCCAGATTCCCATTTAACAATACAACCCCCACTATGTCATTCATCATCCTTCATGGACCTGTATTCTCCTCACCCACCCACCCACCCCAGAGTCTTTTACTTTGGTGCAATACGCCAATTCCATTTCAGGTTCGACTTGTGTTTTCTTTTCTAATCTTGTTTTTCAGTTTCGGCCTGAGAGTGAGATCATTCCATATTCATCCTTCTGTTTCTGACTTATTTCACTCCACATGATTTTTTCAAGGTCCATCCAAGATCGGCTGAAAACGGTGAAGTCACCATTTTTTTACAGCTGAGTAGTATTCCATTGTGTATATATACCACAACTTGCTCAGCCACTCATCTGTTGTTGGACACCTGGGTTGCTTCCAGGTTTTGGCTATTACAAATTGTACCGCCAAGAACATATGTGTACACAGATCTTTTTGGATCGATGTGTTGGGTTCCTTAGGATATATCCCCAGGAGAGGAATTGCAGGGTCATAGGGCAGGTCCATTTCTAGCCTTCTGAGAGTTCTCCAGACTGTTCTCCACAGAGGATGGACCAATTGACATTCCCACCAGCAGAGCAGGAGGGTTCCTTTGACCCCACACCCTCTCCAGCATTTGCTGCTGTTACCTTTTCTGATGTATGACATTCTCACAGGAGTGAAGTGGTATCTCATTGTTGTCTTTATTTGCATTTCTCTGACAATCAGAGACTTGGAGCATTTTTTCATGTATTTCTCGGCCTTTTGGATCTCTTCTGTGGTGAATACTCTGTCCAAGTCCTCCCCCCATTTTTGGATGGGGTTATTTGTTGTCTTGTTGTTGAGTTTGGCAAGCTCTTTATATATGTTGGTTATTAAACTCTTATCTGATGTATGGCATGTAAAGATCTTCTCCCATTCTGTGAGGGGTCTCTTGGTTTGGGTAGTGGTCTCTTTTGCTGTGAAGAAGCTTTTTAATTTGATGTAGTCCCATTGGTTTATACTTGCCTTAGTCTTCCTTGTAACTGGATTCGTTTCATTGAAAATGTCTTTAAAATTTATGCGGAAAAAAGTTCTTCCAATATTTTCCTCTAAGTATCTGATAGTTTGTGGTCTAACATCCAAGTCCTTGATCCACTTGGAATTTACTTTTGTATTTGGTGAAATACAGTGATTCAGTTTCATTCTTCTGCATGTTTCAACCCATTGTTTCCAACACCATTTGTTGAAGAGACTCTGCTTTCCCCATGTAATAGTCTGGGCCCCTTTGTCAAAGATTAGATGTCCATAGGTGTGGGGCCTTTTTTTTTTTCTTTTATAGGACAGAGAGAAATTGAGAGAGGAGAAGGAGGCTGAGAGGGGGAGAGAAAAATAGACACTCGAAGACCTGTTTCACCACTTGTGAAGTGACCTCCTATAGGTGGGGAACCAGGGGATCCTTTCGCTTCGTGCTGTGTGCACTTAACTCGGTGTGCTACCACCTGGCCCCTGATTTCTTTCTATATGTTTTTATATCAATTCCTGTCTGGTATGTTGTGTGTAAATATCTCCCAGCTGCTAGGTTCCCTTTTTATCTTTGTGGAAGTTTTTTTTTTAATACTTCATTTAATTTATTGGCTATAGACAGAAATTGGGAGGAAAGGAGAAGATAGAGAGGGAAAGAGAAAGAGACACAGCTGCAACATTGCTTCACTGCTTGCGAAGTATCAGGGGCTTGAACCCAGGTCCCTCCTCATTGCATCATGTGTGCACACATCTGGGTGTGCCATGCTCCGGCCCCTGGAAGTGTAACAGCTCAGTAATTTACCAAGTTTCATTTGTTTATTCTTGCTTCAGATGCCTCTGCTAGTGAAATCAAGTCTCCTAACACATACCTATCTTTCTTCCTTCCTTTAACTTCCCTTTCCCTTTCCATCTTTCCTTCCTTTTTTTCTGTCTTAGAGACAGAAGAGGCAGAGAGGCAGAGTAAGTACAAGATCACAGCACAGAAGCTTCCTTCAGTGTGGTGGGGGTCAGGGCTCAAACTGGGGTCCAGACCATGCCAAAGCTGGTGCCCCAGTGAGCTGCCTCACCACACTCTCCCTTTATCTCATGAGACAGTGTCCTCTAGTTCTCATTGTCCAGGCTGTCACCTCTCAGCACTTGCAAATGGCCCCACCTCATCAGCCTTATTTAACTGAGGATAAAACCAGGGTACAAAGAGGTGAGGTAACTTGACTGAAGTCACACACACTAGGTGAGGGGAGGAGCTGGGACTCCATGCAGGCCTGGGTCTGTGCCTGGGAGCCTCCAGCCTGACGAGCACTGGACAGGCAGGGATGGACAGAGTGAATGACTGGCTGACACTCATGTCCTCTCCTCCCCTCAGCCGTCTTGAGACGCCAGACCACTGGGTCTCTCTACTCCGGCATGTGCCTGATCCTGTTCATGTTTGTGGCGTGCATACTCCTGTATGAGCACCAGTACCTGGCTCAGGTGTCAGTGCCTTGGATCTGTCCAGCCCCCGAAGTCCTGTCCCCCATACCCTTAGCTAGGAGGGCATGTTCACCATCAATTCCAAAGGCCGGGAATTGCTGACACCTAGGGAAGCAGATGGGGGAGTATGCCACGCTGTACACACTGGCCAAGGTGAATGGGCGTCCAGCCGTCATCCTGCCCAGACATCAATACAGAAACCCTACAGCTTTTACACAGCAGGTAGAGAGAACATGACTGAGGCTGGGAGTACTGCAGTTGCCTTAAAAGCTGCTCCAGAGGGGGGGTCGGCCCAGTGGGTTAAATGCATATGATGCCAAGCGCAAGGACAGGTGTAAGGATCCCGGTTTGAGCCCCCGGCTCCCCACCTGCAGGGGAGGTCACTTCACAAGTAATGAAGCAGGTCTGCAGGTGTCTGTCTTTTTCTTCCCCCCTCTGTCTTCCCCTCCGCTCTCAATATCACTCTGTCCTATCCAACAACAACAACAAGAACAACAAGGGCAATAAAAATGGGAAAAATGGCCTCCAGGAGCAGCAGGCGCACTGAGCCCCAGCGATAACCCTGGAGGCAAAAGAGGGAAAAAAAAACTGCTCAAAAATTGCATGAGGTTACTTCCTCCAAAACTCATTGTTGTCACAAGTCACCCAGGCTCAGGGGCAAGAGTGTCACAGACTGTGTGGCCAGCAGGAATCTCCTGCACCTTATAACTCTCCCCATGGCAGACTGTCTCCCCAGCCCAGGTTACGTGGGTGCTGTGGTCAGTCCTGTTTCACAGAGGAGGAGACTGAAGCCCAGGAAGTAGAATAACAGGCGAGGAGGTGCCAGAGGCCACAGGAGCAGAACCTGTATCTGTACCTACCCGACCGTCTAGCCTGGGGCATGTCCTTGTCCTCAGCATCGCGTGGCCTGCCTGGGCTGTGAGCTGTTGGGGTGTGCCGGGATAGCCTGAGGGTACTTCTTTCCGAGCTAGTGCTCTCTGGGTTGGAGAGAACTCAACTGGAGCCCATCTAGGCTGCTGCATGGGAGAGGGATCAGACACTCTGGAACTCTTGGAGCCGGAAAGCAATTTCCAAGTGTCTTTAATCAGAAGAGCAGCTGTTTTTATACTCTCCAAGTAGGGTGGAAACAGGATGTGATATAGAGAGGGTGGAAAGAAAAGTGACTGGTGAAAATCAGAGTGTGACAAGGAGGGGGCGGAGCAGGCGAGAATCCTATCACTGAACCACCAATGCCCTGGAGGGAGTGCTTTATGTAAATGTAAAGGTGATTTATGTAAATAGATCAAAGCTTTGAATGGGATTAAATCTATCCCTATATAGGCATATGGTTAAGCAGAAGCCAGGGGGAGCTGGCTTACTATCCAACATCTCCCCCTTTCTTTTTAACTATTTGCCATATTATCAGGAGTGTGGGGCACTTTGTGAGGCAGGGAGACTGATAAGAGGCACACCTTTTTGGGGTTCTACTGTCCCTCCTTGCTCAACCTCTCCGTGGAGAGAGAGACTAACAGGATTGACACACCCCTCAGGCTCAAGCCCTTCTAAGCTCAACCATATCCTCAACAATTCCCCAACATCTCCCTCTTACTTAATGGCCATAAATAACTGGGTCAATGTCTGTAAAAGGCTTCATCTCTGTCAGGGGAATAGCAGTGTAGGGGTAAACAGAAACTTGTTGGGAAGAAAGCAGAATGATAGTGTGTAAGTGTTTTCAAAAAGAACTAACACAAGACAGGGAGGGATAAGTAAGAGTAGAAAGAGACAGAGTGAGCTTGATGGGTGGAGGAGTGGGGGCCTGATAAGCCGAGGTGCTAGAGGGGTGATCTGGCATTGCAAAATCTCGAGTTAGCTGGTGGAAAGTTCTATGAACTGCTACAGTCATTCTTCAAGAAGTCCAGCAGTATAAAGGGAGTGTCCAGAAAGTTCTATAGAAGCATCAGTCCAATGTCAACGGCCAGGAAATAAATGCCACACGTCTATATCTTGATGGAGGAGGACAGCCACTGGAACTTTTCTTCTCTGTAGAGAGTGACCTGGAACCGCCAAAACATGATGGGCGAAACAGAAGCAGGAAGAGCAGACACCGATGGTTGAGAGAAAGACAGTAGGAAAGTCTTGTCCTTTGGAGTCTGTGAATCAGGTTCTCCAGATCGTGTCAGGTCACATCATGGGTTTCGGGGGATGGCTGTAATTGTGGGTGATGTCAGAGGTCAGGGGTCCAAGATGGATTTCTGGGGATTCTATATGAGCAGATGCTTCTTCATGCGAAGGCTTGTCATAGCTGTAGTCAATTACTTATGAAAAAACTTTGTAACAAATTAGAAGTTTACTACAATTGATAACTCAATGATTATAATTGGTTTAGGTATCTTTATAATTTCGTGTAAAGGTCATCTTATGTGACCTCATGTAGCAGTCTCTATATAGCAAAAATATCATACCGAAGCTCGAAGACCTTTAAGATTAACATGGGTTAGGGAATGAAAGTCAGCAGGATTAGAGACAGAGGCTAGGAGAATTCCTGTGGAGGCAAGGTGGTCGGCTGCAGCATTCCCTTCAGACAGGGGAACAGGAAGAGGGCTGTGGGAACGTAGGTGCTGAACATACAGTGGTTGGGTTCGAGAACAGAGCATAGAGGCAATTTGAATTAAAAGAGGAGAAAGTGGGTTGTCATCAATTCTTATATAAGATCATGGAAGTAAGTTAACAGTATACACACTGTCAGAAAAAAGGTTGAAGGATTCTGGTACAACTTTTAATGCAAGGAAAACAGCATAAAGTTCTTTGTACTGAGGGGAATTATCAGGAAGTTCAGTAAAGAGAGGTTTGGGGTATCGCTGGTCTGGATAATATATAAGGGCAGCAGCTCCCTTTTTTCCACCATCAGTGAACACTGTAGGAGCAGAGGGGTTGGGATCTCAAGAGAAAAGTTTAGGTACTAGTAGAGGCAACAGAGGTAAAGAAGCTATCAAATTATTAGAGGGAAAATGATTATCTAATTGTCCTGGAAAACCCATTAAACTTATGGCAAAACGAGAATGGTGGCGTATGAGCCATTCTGTATCAGTGAGAGAAAAGGGAAGAATGATTGAATCTGGTTCCCTTCCTAAGACCTGAACCGATCTGTTTCTTCCTTGGCGAACCATAAATGCTAAGGCATCAATCTCGGTAAGGAGTCTTGGAGCTCCGCCTACTGGCGTATGAAGCCATTCGAGAACGCCATGTTTCTGCCACAATGTCCCCACTACCGTGGGGGTGGAGTTAAAGATTAGAAGATTTACTGGAGAGGAGGGGGAGAACCGAACGAGGTGCATGTCCTGGAGAGCCTGGTTAACTTTTTCCAGTGCCAAGGAGGCTTCGGGGGTTAAGATGCGCTTTGAGGAGGGCTGTTTGTTTCCTTTTAACAGATTGAACAGTGGTTGCAGGCAGCTCGTAGGCAGATAAAGATACTGCCTAAGCCAATTCAAATTTCCAAGAAAACTTTGTAAAGAAGCAAGAGTGAGATCAGAAGGAAAAGTAACACAAGGTTTTAAAGGACGAATCTGCGTTAGGGAAATCTCTGAGCCTAAGAAAGATATTGGAGGGATTAGCTGTATCTTCTCAGGAGCTACATTAAGTCCATTTCTCTTTAAGGCAGGGATTAGAAAATCACGTAGGGCGGAGAGATCTGTATCTAATTCTCCCCATATTAACACGTCATCCATATAATGAAAAACCTTAAGGCCCTTATGAATATATGGGAAAAGGGCAGATTTAACAGCCTCTTGACAAATAGTAGGACTATTAGCCATGCCCTGGGGCAGTACTACCCATTCAAATCTATCGGCAGGGCTGGCATTATTAATAGAAGGAACAGAGAAAGCAAAACGTTTACAATCTTGTGGGTGTAAGGGAATAGAGAAAAAACAATCCTGTATATCAATAGCTATGATTGGAATTCCTGTGGGAATCGTGGAAGCAAGAGGCAAACCCCTTTGGGGGGAGCCCCAAACCTGCATGGTTTTATTAACTGCACGAAGATCTTGGAGGAGGCGCCATTTTCCTGAGCGCTTTTTAATCACAAAGACTGGAGTATTCCATGGGCTCCGAGAATGACGAATGTGTCCCAAAGATAACTGCTCTTGGACGAGTTCTTTTAAAATTTCTAGCTTCTCCCTAGGCAAAGGCCACTGTTCCACCCAGACAGGCTCATTAGAAAGCCAATCTAAGTGGGGAGTTCTGTTACGAACAGTGGCAGTTAGTATTGGGGGTGCTGGTTGGGTCTAGCAGTCTCACAGGAGTGAGTGTGGTGTCCTGCAGAGGTGTCTAAGGATATCACTACATCTAAAGATTCCAGCAAGTCTCTTCCCAATAAATTGGTGCTTATATCAGCTATTTTTTTAATTTATTTTTTATTTTTTATTTAGAAAGGATTAATTAACAAAACCATAGGGTAGGAGGGGTACAACTCCACACAATTCACACCGCCCAATCTCCATATTCCACCCCCTCCCCAGTAGCTTTCCCATTCTCTATCCCTCTGGGAGCATGGACCCAGGGTCATTGTGGGTTGCAGAAGGTAGAAGGTCTGGCTTCTGTAATTGCTTCCCCACTGAACATGGGCGTTGACTGGTCGGTCCATACTCCCAGTCTGCCTCTCTCTTTCCCTAGTAGGGTGTGCCTCTGGGGAAGCTGAGCTCCAGGACATATTGGTGGGGTCTTCAGTCCAAGGAAGTCTGGCCGGCATCCTGATGACACCTGGAACCTGGTGACTGAAAAGAGAGTTAACATACAAAGCCAAACAAATTGTTGAGCAATCATGGACCCAAAGCTTGCAAAAGTGGAGAGGAAGTGTTAGGGAGGGTACTCACTGCAAACTTTAGTGTACTTCTGCTTTCTTACTTTGGTGCCATACTCCAAACTCAGTCAATTTCTGCTTTGCGTTTCTACTTCTTTTTTTTTTTTTTTACATGCCTAACATTCCCCAGATTCCCATTTAACAATACAACCCCCACTATTTCATTCATCATTTTTCATGGACCTGTATTCTCCCCACCCACCTACCCACCCCAGAGTCTTTTACTTTGGTGTAATACTTCAATTCCATTTCAGGTTCGACTTGTGTTTTCTTTTCTAATCTTGTTTTTCAACTTCGGCCTGAGAGTGAGATCATCCCATATTCATCCTTCTGTTTCTGACTTATTTCACTCAACATGATTTTTTCAAGGTCCATCCAAGATCGGCTGAAAACAGTGAAGTCACCATTTTTTACAGCTGAGTAGTATTCCATTGTGTATATATACCACCACTTGCTCAGCCACTCATCTGTTGTTGGACACCTGGGTTGCTTCCAGGTTTTGGCTATTACAAATTGTGCTGCCAAGAACATATGTGTACACAGATCTTTTTGGATGGATGTGTTGGGTTCCTTAGGATATATCCCCAGGAGGGGAATTGCAGGGTCATAGGGTAGGTCCATTTCTAGCCTTCTGAGAGTTCTCCAGACTGTTCTCCACAGAGGTTGGACCAATTGACATTCCCACCAGCAGTGTAGGGAGGGTTCCTTTGACCCCACACCCTCTCTAGCATTTGCTGCTGTTACCTTTTCTGATGTATGACATTCTCACAGGAGTGAAGTGATATCTCATTGTTGTCTTGATTTGCATTTCTCTGACAATCAGAGACTTGGAGCATTTTTTCATGTGTTTCTCGACCTTTTGGATCTCTTCTGTGGTGAATATTCTGTCCAAGTCCTCCCCCCATTTTTGGATGGGGTTATTTGTTGTCTTGTTGTTGAGTTTGGCAAGCTCTTTATATATGTTGGTTATTAAACTCTTATCTGATGTATGGCATGTAAAGATCTTCTCCCATTCTGTGAGGGGTCTCTTGATTTGGGTAGTGGTTTCTTTTGCTGTGAAGAAGCTTTTTAATTTGATGTAGTCCCATAGGTTTATACTTGCCTTAGTCTTCCTTGTAATTGGATTTGTTTCATTGAAAATGTCTTTAAAATTTATGCGGAAAAAAGTTCTTCCAATATTTTCCTCTAAGTATCTGATAGTTTGTGGTCTAACATCCAAGTCCTTGATCCACTTGGAATTTACTTTTGTATTTGGTGAAATACAGTGATTCAGTTTCATTCTTCTGCATGTTTCAACCCATTGTTTCCAACACCATTTGTTGAAGAGACTCTGCTTTCCCCATATAATAGTCTGGGCCCCTTTGTCAAAGATTAGATGTCCATAGGTGTGGGGCCTCATTTCTGGGCTCTCAATTCTATTCCACTGGTCAGTGTGTCTGTTCATGTTCCAGTACCAAGCAGTTTTGATGACAATGGCCCTATAATACAGTTTGAGATCTGGCAGTGTGATGCCTCCGGTTCTGTTCTTTTTTCTCAAGATTGTTTTGGCAATTCTAGGTCTTTTCTGGTTCCAGATAAACATTTCTAGCATTTGTTCTATTCTCCTAAAAAATGTGCTTGGGATCTTGATGGGGATAGCATTAAATTTGTAGATGGCTCTGGGTAATATATTCATTTTGATGATGTTAATTCTTCCAACCCATGAACATGGAATATCTTTCCACTTCTTTGTGTCTTTTTCAATTTCTTTGAGTAGTGACTCATAATTTTCAGTATACAAGTCTTTCACTTCTTTGGTTAGGTTTATTCCTAGATATTTTATTGTTTTTGTTGCTATAGAAAAAGGAACTGATTTCTGGATTTCAATTTCTTCTAACTTATTGTTTGCATAGAGGAATGCCACTGACTTTTGAATGTTAATTTTATAGCCTGACACCTTACTGTATTGCCTGATGATTTCAAAAAGCTTCTTGCTGGATTCCTTAGGTTTTTCCATGTATACTATCATGTCATCTGCAAATAAGGAGAGTTTGACTTCTTCTCTTCCAATCTGTATGCCTTGAATTCCTTGCTCCTGCCTGATTGCTATGGCAAGAACTTCCAACACTATGTTGAATAGTAATGGTGATAGTGGGCAGCCCTGTCTAGTACCTGATCTGAGGGGAAATGCTTCCAGTTTTTCACCATTGAGTATGATGTTGGCTGTAGGTTTGCTATATATAGACTCCACTATCTTCAGGAATTTTCCATCTATTCCTATTTTTTGTAGTGTTTTGATCATAAAGGGATGTTGTATTTTGTCAAAGGCTTTCTCTGCATCTATTGATATGACCATGTGGTTTTTGGTCTTGCTTTTGTTGATGTGGTGGATCACATTGATTGATTTACGTATATTAAACCAACCTTGCATACCTGGGATAAACCCCACTTGGTCATGATGAACAATTTTTTTGATATACTGCTGTATCCGGTTGGCTAGAATTTTGTTCAATATTTTCGCATCTATGTTCATCAGAGATATTGGTCTGTAGTTTTCTTTTTTGGTTGTGTCCCTGTCTGCTTTTGGTATCAGGGTGATGTTGGCTTCATAGAAGGTGGCAGGGAGTATTCCAGTGTCTTCAATCTTCTGGAAGACTTTTAAAAGTAGAGGTATTAGTTCTTCTTTGAAAGTTTTGTAGAATTCATTTGTAAAACCATCTGGTCCAGGACTTTTATTTTTGGGAAGATTTTTGATAACTGTTTCAATTTCATTAGCTGTGATGGGCCTGTTCATGTTATCCACTTCCTCTTTACTTAGTTTTGGAAGTTGGTAGGTATCTAGGAAATCATTCATTTCTTCCAGGTTCTCTAGCTTGGTGGCATATAGTTGTTCATAGAAGCCTCACATGATATGTTGAATTTCTGTAGTGTCTGTTGTGATATCTCCTCTTTCATTTACTATCCGATTTATTTGGGTCTTCTCCCTTTTTTGTTTTGTGAGTCTGGCTAAAGGTTTGTCGATTTTGTTTACTCTTTCGAAGAACCAACATTTACTTTCATTGATCTTTTGTATGGTTTTCCTATTCTCAATGTTATTTATTTCTGCCCTAACTTTAGTAATTTCTGTCCTTCTGGTTGCTTTAGGATTCCTTTGTTGTTCTTCTTCTAGGTCTTTAAGATGTGCAATCAGGCTGTTTATTTGTGCCTTTTCTTGTTTCCTAATGTGTGCTTGTATAGCTATGAACTTCCCTCTTAGGACTGCTTTAGCTGTGTCCCAAATATTTTGATAGCTTGTGTCTTCATTTTCATTGAACTCTTGAAACATTTTGATTTCTTCCTTGATTTCCTCTTTGACCCAGAAGTTGTTAAGAAGTGTACTGTTGAGCTTCCACATTTTGGCACTGTTACTAATCTTTTGTTGATTGTTAAGTGTTAGTTTAATTCCACTGTGGTCTGAGAAGATGCTTGGGATGATTTCAGTGCTCTTGAATTGGCTGATGCTGTCTTTGTGGCCTAACATATGGTCTATCCTTGAGAATGATCCATGTGGATTTGAGTAAAATGTGTATTCCAGTTTCTTGGGATGAATGACTCTGAAAATGTCCAATAGTTCTAGTTTATCTATCTCTTCATTTAGCTCCCTTATGTCTTTACTGATTTTCTGCCTGGATGATCTGTCAAGTTGAGATAGTGGGGTGTTGAAGTCCCCTACTATGATTGTGTTACTGTTAATATATTGCTGTAGCTCTTTCAGTAGAAGTTTGATGTATTTAGATGGCTTCTCATTGGATGCATAGATATTAATAATTGTTAAGTCCTCTTGATTGACTGATCCTCTGAGCATTAAGTAGTGTCCATTCCTATCTTTTTTAATCTTATCTATTTTAAAGTCTATCATGTCAGATATGAGAATAGCTGTTCCTGCCCTTTTTTGTGGGCCATTAGCTTGAATGATAGTTTTCCATCCTTTCACTTTAAGTCTGTGTTTGTCTTGTTGCGTTAGGTGAGTTTCCTGTAGACAACATATTGTTGGGTTGTGTTTTCTGATCCATTTTCCTACTCTGTGTCTTTTAATAGATGAATTCAGGCCATTGACATTTATTGATATAAAAGATTGAAGATATTTTAACGCCATTCTTGTAGAGTTTTAGAGTGTTTTGATATATGTCCTATTTGTGGTGGTCTGGTTGTTTATAGGAGACCTTTCAGAACTTCTTTCAGGGCAGGCTTGGTGATGGTTGCTTCCTTCAACTGTTGCTTGTCTGAGAAGGTTTTGATGCTTCCATCTAGTCTGAATGACAATCTAGCAGGATATAGTATTCTTGGCTGAAAGCCTTTCTCATTGAGCACTCGATAGATATCTTGCCATTCTCTTCTGGCCTGTAGTGTTTGTATGGAGAAGTCTGCTGCTAATCTTATGGGTTTTCCTTTGTAGGTGACTCTTTGTTTTTCTCTTGCAGCCTTGAGGATCCTTTCTTTATCCTTATTCCTTTCCAATCTAAGTATGACATGTCTTGGTGTCTTTAGGTCTGGGTTAATTCTGTTTGGGACCCTCTGGGCTTCTTGAATCTTTATGTCTTTGGTGTTGTCTAGACTAGAGAAATTTTCAGCTATTATGGCCTGGAGAACGCTTTCTTCCTCTCCTTCTCTTTCTTCCTCTGGTAAGCCAAAAATGCGTATATTGTTTCTTTTGAAGTCATCCCATAGGACTCTGTTGTTGTTTTCAGCATCTCTTAATCTCTTTTTGAGATCTCTTACTTCTTTTTTTGTTGTCTCTAATTCATCCTCAGTCTTGCTAATTCTGTCTTCAGCCTCATTGATTCTATTCTCTCTGCCCTCTACTGCTTTCTGGAGTTCATCTATTTTGTTGCCCTGCTCTGATACTGTTTTAGCTTGTTCAGCTAGTTGCCTTCTTAGCTCAGCGATTTCAGCTTTCAGCTCTCTAATAACCATGAGATAATTAGAATTTTCTTCCATATTCTCATTTGTTGTTCCTGCATTTCTGATTACAATTTTTTCAAATTCTTTACTCACTCCTATTATTATTTCCTTAGCTAATGTTTGGATGTTGAACTCGTTGTTTTGTGCTTCACCCTCTGGAGGACTTTTAGCTGGACTCTTGTCCTGGTTCGAGTCTCCAATATTTTTTCTTGTTGTTTTAACCATTTTATATATGTTAACAGTTTTTTCAATCCCTGAGTTGGAGCTCAGTGGTGTAAAAGCCTTTTTTTTCCCTGTAGGCTATGGGAGCCTGAGGGCTTTTAAACTATCAATAGGCTTTTTAGCTTAATCACTGACTCCTGACCCAGAGATAAAGCAGGGTGTGGCAGAGATAATCCAGTGGTTATGCAAAGAGACTTTCACAGCCCCTCAGCTATGCCACTGAGGTATCCGTCTTCTCCTGAGTTTCCCGGTTAGATCTCTGTCCCCTGGTTTCCCTCCCTGTTGCTGCTCCAGATTCTGAGGGTAGTAGCAATGGAGACTCAGAGTTGCACTTGGTGAGTCTCTGTGGAGTCCTTTCTTCCCTTCAGCTGTCCCCTTGTTGGTGGAGCAGACTGGAGGTGGTGTCTCCACTGACAAACTGTCGAACTGTTAGCAGTCACTTAATCTCTCCTTAGGCCCCTCTCTCCTCTCTGTCACCAGCCACGTTTGTTTGTACTCACGGGTGATTTACTGGGTTTCTGTGGTCATTCTAGTCCTGTCTTGTTTCGGTCTGGGTGGTCTCCTTTGGTATTCCTAGTTGATCCGGGAGAGGAGAGGAGAGGAGAGGAGAGGAGAGGAGAGGAGAGGAGAGGAGAGGAGAGGAGAGAAAGCGATCTGCTGCTCGTAGCTCCACCTCCGGAAGTCTAATTATATCAGCTATTAAAGGCTGAAAGCGTCCGGTAGTCCCTTCTGGATCTTCCCACACAAGGGAATCTCGTGTGCGGAATGCCTGAGTCAATCCTCCAACACCATGTAAGTGTGGTCCTGGGAGGAGTTCCCAACTCTGGGGAACCTCTGCTTGTCTTAATATTGTCTTATCTTCTCCCATGTCAATCAAACACTTAAAAGGAATATTACCAATCTTTACTGTCATAGTTGGGTGACCCCTTTCTAAAACAGGGGTGGTCCATAAAATCTCAGGCTCCGAATTCGAGCTGTTCTCTTGCTCTAGCCGGTTATTTCTATGCTGGAAGTTCCCATATACCACGGGTTCCTCCTTCTGCTCACCCTCTGTTATTGTTACTTGGCGTGGTGGGTGTAGCGATGGATTGGGTCCCAAGCTGGCCTTCTGTTTGTGGAAGAAGGGTACAGCACCAAGTGGGCGACCTGCTTCCTTCCCTCTTGGGGCGGGGCTAAGGGAAGCCCCACACCTAGTTTAAATCCCTGTTTACATTTGGCAGAGGCATGCGTTCCTATGGAACCTTGACCAACAATCTCTCCTCCAGTGAAATCCTTTCTGGCATCTGGGACAAGGCATTCGTGGTCTCTGATTCCCTGTCTGGAAGTGGGGTTGCCCTGACTGGAGGCGGGGTCGCAGTCTATTTTCTGGATATTGGTTACGCCAATGCCCTTGGCAACCGCACTGAAAGCAAGCCCCTTTTTGCTTATGTAAGGTAGCTGCATAGGCCTGTAACATAGGTCCTTGAAAAGAGCTTTATCTGAGATCCCGTGTAGCTATAATCCAAGTATCTAGGTGTTCGTTTTTAAGAGTGATACAGGCCTGTCGAAAATGCGGAAGCATTCCATCCCAGACTATGGATCGCAGGAGGAGAAAACGAGCGTTAGGATTATAAATCTTCCTTTCCAAACTCGACTGGACCCTGGCAATGAATTTAGCGAGGGATTCATCAGGTTCTTGTTGAAGGGAGAGAATGGGGGCTGAGGCCGCTCCCATAGGTGGTGTTAATCGCTCCCATGCTTTTAATGCACACAGGCGTACCTGATCAAAATACCCCGGTGGAAACTTGGCTTCCGCCTGTTGAATCCCTGTTTCTAATTGGCCTGTTCCAAACAATGCATCGAAATTCCCCTCTGGCTGATTTTGAATATTTTTCCGCGATTGTTGTAAACATTCGTCGCGAAAGAATGCCTCCCATTGCAGGAAGAGGGGGCCTGGGAGCGTAGCGCGAGTTACATCCCTCCAATCTTGGGGGGTATTAAAGTTCTGAAGCAGGCCTTGTAAAATGGACCTGGTGCATGGGGCATGAACACCGTCATCCTTGATAGCCTGGCATAGTTCCTTCAGGTTTGTGGCAGAATATGGATACCAGGCCTGAGGTTTTTGTCTGTTGGGGGCAACATTGACCGGAAATGTGTGGACTTGCTCTGATAAGTGTGTAGCGGTAGGAGGAGTCACCGAAGTGGAAGCTTCTGGACAAGTGGCTGAAGAAGTGGTTTTGGAGGCTACAGGAGAATTCGGACATGTGTCTGTCAAAACGGGGGTGGGCGAAGAAGCACCCGTGGAGGCAGCAGGAGGTTCCGGTCATGTGTCTGCCAAAATGGGGGTGGCCGAAGAAGTGGCTGTGGAGTCCAATGGAGAATTCGGACACGTGTCTGCCAAAATAGGGGCCTCAGGGCAAGATGCCAAAATAGGGGCCTCAGGGCAAGATGCAGAGGAATTAGGGTGGGTCAAGATCACGACAGGCCTTTGCTTCTTCTTGTTTTTAAGGTGCTGGTTAAGTTCTATGATCACTTCCTTTATCTCTTGGACCTCAGCCTCTAGGTCCTTAAGCCTTTTGAGAGGTTGCCCTATATATCCTGTTCTGTTTGGTTAGATCAAGTGAGGGCAGTTTCTGTGAGTTAAATATTGACCGATTTTTTTTTTTTAAAGTATATCTAGGGCCTAGCCCCATACCCACCACCACTTATGCAGTTTTGGTTAAGTCTTTATTTGAGAGTGAGAGAAAAGATGGGGAGAGAGAGAGAGAGAGGGAGAGAGAGGGAGAGAGAGAGAGAGAAAAAAAAACACAGTACCACATCATAGACCATACGTCGAGCTCCATAAGGGTCTCAAGGCCCCAGCCCAGGCCCTCCCACATAGTAAGGAGTATGCTCTGTCAGGTAACATCTGCCGGCCCCTATACTGACAAGGGAGCTGGGAGTCAGAGAGCTGAGGAAACCTGACAAAGGTCACACAGTGGGTCTGTGCCATGTTGCCCACCAGGCATGGGAGTGAACACAGTGAGTGACTGACAGTCATGTCCTCTGTCCTCTTCACAGCTATCTCAAGGTGTTGGGTCACCTGTCCTTCCTTCTCCATCGTCTGCTTCCTCCTCACCATCTTCTTGGCATCCATCCTCTTCTACAGTTACCAGCGTCTGGCTCAGGTACCCACGTCCTTGCTCTACCCAGCCCCTGTGGTCCTGTCGCCCAATGACTTGGCCCAGGATGGCATGTTCACCATCAACTCCATAGGCCGCCTCGGGAACCAGATGGGGGAGTACGCCACGCTGTACGCACTGGCCAAGATGAATGGGCGCCCAGCCTTCATCCCGCCCCAGATGCATGACTGGCTAGCCCCCCTCTTCAGAATCAGCCTCCCCATCCTGCACGGCACCACAGCCAGCCTATTCCCATGGAGCAACTATAAACTGAACGACTGGATGGAGGAGCAGTACCGCCACATCCCAGGGCAGTATGTGCGCCTGACGGGCTACCCCTGCTCCTGGACCTTCTACCACCACCTGCGCCAGGAGATCCTGCATGAGTTCACTCTGCACGACCACTTGAGGGAGGAGGCCCAGAGGCTGCTGCGAGGCCTGATGGTGAACGGGAGCCAGCCCAGCACCTTTGTGGGGGTGCATGTGCGCAGGGGGGACTATGTCTACCTCATGCCCAAAGTCTGGAGGGGCGTGGTGGCTGACAGGGGCTACCTGCAGCAGGCCCTGGCCTGGTTCCGCACCCACCACAGCTCCCCTCTGTTCGTGGTGACCAGCAATGACATGGCCTGGTGCCGAGACAACATTGATGCCTCCCGTGGGGATGTGGTGTTTGCTGGCAATGGCCTGGAGGGCTCTCCCAGCAAGGACTTTGCGCTGCTCATGCAGTGTAACCACACCATCATGACCGTTGGGACTTTTGGGGTCTGGGCAGGCTACCTCACAGGGGGACAGACCATCTACCTGGCCAATTACACCCTCCCAGACTCCCCTTTCCTCTCCATCTTTAAGCCTGAGGCTACCTTCCTGCCAGAGTGGATTGGGATCCCGGCAGACCTGTCCCCACTCCTCAAGCACTGATAACTTTTCTCTGTCCCCCGTTGAGCCCCACCTCCACCCCCAGGGCACCAGGAGTGCATGGTGATGTGCCTCTGGACCATTTCTTGGTATTTTAGAATGCTTTAGGCTGCAAGTAACACATATCCCAACTCTGCTCTTTAAAAAACACATTTTTGTGTATCCAACAACAACCGGATGTGACACATGGCCAGGATTGTGGCTTCAACTACGGAGACCATCACCAGCGACCTCTACCCCATCGTCTCCTGACTCGCTTTCCTCACAGTCCTTGGAGGGCTGCCAAATAATTTGGTGGCACACTCAAGACAACCTCTCCAGGAAGCAGAAAGAAGTTCTTTTCTTGATTTTTTTAAAAATCTAACTATATTGATTTACTATAGGTTTGTAAGACTATAAAATTTGGAACATTTGGCTTCACACCTCTGTGTGTAATCCTCACCCCACCTGCCACCGACTTGCCCAGGCTGCCGTGCTCTAAATGCTGTTACCAGCTCCTTCCTCTCATGGGTTCCTTTTGAGGCACAAGGAAAATTTTTTTTTAATTTTTTTTTCTTTCAGGCTGATCCCTGGGGCTTGGTCCCCTGCACTACAAATCCACTGCTCCTGGAGGCCATTTGTTTCCATTTTTGTTGCCCTTGTTGTTGTTGCTGCTGGATAGGACAGAAAAATCGAGGGGAAAGACATAGAAGAAATAGAAGGGGAAGACAGAGAGGAGGAGAGAAAGACACCCGCAGACCCGCTTTACCATCTGTGAAGTGATCTCCTGCAGATGGGGAGCCAAGGGCTCAAACCGGATCCTTAGGCTGGTCCTTGCACTTTGCTCCATGTGTGCTTTACCCGCTGCGCTACTGCCCAGCCCCCTTTTAAATTAATTATTTATTTATTTTCCCTTTTGTTGCCCTTGTTGTTGTTTTTTATTACTGTTGTAGTTATTGTTGGTGGTGGTGGTGTTGTTAGGACAGAGAGAAATGGAGAGAGGAGGGGAAGACAGAGAGGGGGAGAGGAAAATGGATACCTGCAAACCTGCTTCACCACTTGTGAAGGGACACCCCTGCAGGTGGGGAGCCGGGGACTCGAACCAGGATCCTTACGCCGGTCCTTGCGCTTCACGCCACATGCCCTTAACCCACTGCGCTACCGCCCGACTCCCACAAGGAAAACTTCTAAGGCCTTCCAGTAAGGCCCCAGTTTCCTGGCCTTGGGGGTGAAAAGTGTGTTGGGCACAATGATCCCTTTACACAACATTGCCACAAGCCAGCTGCTCCCCTGCAGCTAAGGGCACACCCTCCTCTCGCAGGCAGATATATTGGGTGTCCTACCCAGGAACACAGCAGCACTGTCCAAAGGGTCTGTCTCTGCTCCCCAAGCCTTTGACTTTTGGCCTCTTTTCCCAACACCTGTCTGCCCCTGAGGACAGGCCACTGGTTCCCAGAATAACCATTTGTGTCAGTGAACTCAGCAGACAGGAATCTCTGCTGTCACCCACAGGCTCTTCCTTTCCTTTCCCTTCCTTTCCTTCCCCTCCCCTTCCCCTTCCCCTTCCCCCTTTTCTTTCTTTCTTTCTTTCTTTCTTTCTTTCTTTCTTTCTTTCTTTCTTTTCCCTTTCTTCCTTCATTTCTTTCTTTCTTTCTTTCCTTCTTTCTTTCTTATCTTCATTGGTGCTTCATTAGCCTGGGACAATGTTTTTTTCAGAGAGAGAAGAGACCAAAGCACCAAATCTTCTCCCAGTGTGGTGGGGTTGAGCTCAAGCCTTTGTCACACACAGCAGAGCAGGCCCCTTCCCAGGTGAGCTGACTGGCTATATTAAGAAGCCATTCCAGGGCTGGGGAGGCAGCACAGTGGTTCTGCAAGACTCTCATGCCTGAGGCTCTGAGTTCCCAGGTTCAATCCCAGCACCACCATTAGCCAGAGCTGACCACTGCTCTGGTCTCACTCTATCTCTCTCAATAAAATATTTTCTGAAAATTCTAAAGAAGAAAACGAAGGAGAAGAAGAAGAAGAAGACAGACTTCCTGCAGCCTCATGGCCCAGGGGAGCATGCGTGCTGAGAGATCTGTCTGACTCTGTGGGAGCACTGCCATCTCCCCCTGGAGCTCCATCCTGCGGGCTGCGTCAGCCTCCTCCCAACATGCCTCTCCCCGCTCGGGAAGTCTGTGCTGAAACCACCCTGCTTGGTCATGTGGGGCAGCCAGGGGCTGGCTCACCCAGTAAAGCACCCCAGGGAGCACAGAGCCACCTCCACCCATGACAGAGCAGTGCCTTGGCATCTCTGAAATAAAGAGAATGAAAAAGTCAGCCTGGGGATGGCCTTGCCAACCAAGCGAGTACATAAAGGGCCCCATGGTCGGATCTAACTTCTCCCTGGACAACTGTCCCCACCCCTTTCCTGGCTGCCCTGGCAGTCTTGGCTGAAACTAACCCTGCTAGAGCCTAGCTTGAACCAGGGGGTGAGATCTGCCTACAGCAACACTGGGGGACCCATGTGGAGTGTGGGGCCTTGGGGAGGGCTGTCTTGGGGAGTTAGTGGAGGCACCCCAGCTAACCCAGCTTCAATCGGCCCAGCTTCAGACCTGCCTGGGTCCCCACCCATCCACTTCCCGTTAGCAACACCACGTTCACGGACACAGCACATGCCTCCCATGTGCCACCTCGAGCTGGGGCCTGTGGCTCAGAGCTGATTTCATGGTTTCACATCCTACTCATGCGCAACTCTCACATTTTTTGTTTTGGTTCCAGAGACTGTCATCTAGAACATAAAACAAGTTAAACACCGGGAAAGATAGTAATAATAATCCCAAAGGTGTTGAACAGTGAAGGTCTCTACCCAACACTTAGAAATAGTGTCTTGAGCCCCTGCTCCCCACCTGCACTGAGGATGCTTCGTAAGCAATGAAGAAGGTCCTCAAGTGTTTCTCTTTCTCTTTCCCTCTCCCTCTCCCTCTCCTCCTCCTCTTGCTTTCTCTCTAATCTATCAAATAAAATAGAAAAACAAAACAAAGTGGGGGTTGTGGCTTCCAGAAGCAGCAGATTTGTAGTGCCAGTACCAAGGCCCTAGTGACAATAAGGGAAAAAAATAGTGTCTGAAGCCTCAATGACTAACAGTGGCCCTAGTGCCTGGAAGACAGGTGACAGGAACAGCCTGGAGATACCAGAAAGAGACAGAAATGCTCTGGAGGTTTGCATGTATATTGGGTCTGGGATTACCAATCATTGATGAAACATGGATTCTTCACAAACATGACTTGAGTTATGTGGAGAAAAAAAAAATCAAACTCTTAGAAAAGAACTTTGAGACTTGAATGAACAAATGGGGGAAACTAGATGCTCTTTTTGGCAAGTATGGAGTTATACATATGCTGGCAGCCTGCTTTTCTTTGATTTTTTTAAAACTTTTTGTATTTATTTTATTTATTCCCTTTTGTTGCCCTTGTTTTATTGTTGTAGTTACTGTTGTTGTTGTTGATGGTGTTGTTGGAGAGGACAGAGAGAAATGGAGAGAGGAGGGGAAGAGAAAGACAAGACACCTGCAGACTTGCTTCACCACCTGTGAATCCAACCCCCTCCAGGTGGGGATCCCGGGGCTCACACCAGTCCATTAACACTTTGCGCCACGTGCGCTTAATTTGCTGCACTACTGCCTGACTCCCCTTTTCTTTGTTTTTTTTTTAATATTTATTTTATTTATTTATTTATTCCCTTTTGTTGCCCTTGTTGTTTTATTGTTGTAGTTATTATTGTTGTTGTTGTTGTTGGATAGGACAGAGAGAAATGGAGAGAGGAGGGGAAGACAGAGAGGAGGAGAGAAAGACAGACACCTGCAGACCTGCCTCACCGCCTGTGAAGCGACTCCCCTGCAGGTGGGGAGCCCGGGTTCGAACCGGGATCCTTATGCCGGTCCTTGTGCTTTGCGCCACCTGCGTTTAAAACGCTGCGCTATAGCCCGACTCCCTCTTTGATGTTTTAAAAAGATTTATTTAATTCAGTAATGAAAGAGAGAAGGGGAAGGAGGGAGGGGAAAGGAGGGAGAGAGAGAGTCCACCAGATCTGGCATGTGCACTACAGGAACCAAACTCAGGATCCCATGCCCGAGAGTCCAGTGCTTGATCCACTGCGTCACCTCCTGAGCCACTTCTGTGTTTTCACCAGGATTACTGCACAATGACTCCACTACTCCAAGGGGCTAATTTTTGCTTTTTCTATTTTTTTTTAAGAGAAGAGAGTGATAGAGAAAGGAAAAACACCTGCAGAATTTATTCATTTCTCCTGAAAGTGGGAACTGGGGGCTTGACCCTGGTATTCTAGAGAGAAAGAGGGAGAGAGAAAGAGAGAGGAGAAGGGGGGAGGAGAACAGAGAGAAAGGAGAAACACCACATCACTGATCTAATACCCATGGAATGCTTCCTGTACCATTAGGGTGGCCCCATGTGGTACCGGGGCCTCAACCCAGGGCCTCCCCCACAGCAAAGCATGTTTTTTATCTGCTGAGCCACCTCCCAGGCTCCTCACCTGAGGGATATAAATCCTATGTTTCCTCACTGTTTTATCACCTATGTGTGTGTCCCTGAACAAGATAGTTCGGTTCTCTGGGTGTTGACTTTCCAGATTCATTTTCCCAGAAATGTGAGTGACATATAAGAACACCTACCAACACTTTGTGGTGGCCTCACAGGGTGTAGATGGGCGGCTTCCCATGACCCATTATGAGTGTTTCTGTAGCAAAACACACCGGATTCTCATGAAGCTCAGTCATGTCTGCACATTCAGGGTGGGCTTTCCCACCTGGGAGAAATGGCACAGGAGTCTTTGCCCACCAAGAGTCAAGTCACCCCATCTCAGGGGCTTTTTGCTTTTGGCCAGGAGAGGGAGCTCCTAGTCCCAGAGACGAAGGGAGTTGGGCCTCAGAGAAAGCTGGACTCCTCCAGACTGGCTGAGACTTGCTAGAAGGTGAGAGAAGGGCTTTGGGAAGCTGGGGCTGGCACACATGCAGGGGCCCTGGGTCCAGTGGAGAAATCACTTCAACTGGGTCAATTTGCTTTTAACTTTTTGCCGTTCATAGCTGGGGAAAAGAACACAGACTCCTGCTTTTGTCTGGCTGTCCCGGGAGTGGTGCTCTGGCTTCTCTCCTGTGGCAGGCACTCTGTGTATCTCATCTGATGTAGATAAACACATTGTTTTTCAAGATTTACTTATTTCACATGAGAGAGACAGAAACAGCATCAGTCTGGCATATGCAGTACCAGGGACTGAACTCAGAGCCTCATGCTTTTAAGTCCAGAGTTCTACCACTTTGCCACCTCCTAGGTCACCAAATAAAGATTTAAAGAAAAAAAATGTTTGTTTAGTCATGAAAGAGAGAACCAAATCCTCACTCTGGTATACACAGAACAGGGGATTGAATTCACTACCTCACACCCACAAGTCCTGCACTTCACCCACTGAGTCACCTCCCAGACTGCCACCTGATTTTTAAAAAAGTATTTTATTGGGAGTCAGGCAGTAACACAGCAGGTTAAATACAGGTGGCATAAAGCACAAGGACCGGCATAAGGATCCCGGTTTGAGCCCTCGGCTCCCCACCTGCAGGGGAGTCGCTTTACAAGCAGTGAAGGAAATCTGCAGGTGTCTGTCTTTCTCTCCCCCTCTCTGTCTTCCCCTCCTCTCTCTATTTCTCTCTGTCCTATCCAACAATTATGACATCATCAACAACAATAACTACAATAATAAAACAACATGGGCAACAAAAGGAAATAAATATTTAAAAAATATTTTATTATGGTTTCACTCATATGTAGAACTTAAAGAACTGATACACACTAACTTGAAAGAAAAAAAAAAAACAGGTTAAAAAAAACCAAACAAACAACAGAAGCAAGCATGCCATAAGACTGTTAAGAACTCTGGTGGTGATCTTTGGGGGGGGAGGCACAGAACTCTGGTGGTGGGTGTGGTGTGGAGCTAGACATTGTCATCTTACAATCTTGTAACCTCCTATTAATCACAAATAAAAATGGGAAATTTTTAAAATAATAAATATTTGATTTATTTTAATGCAAGGGAGAGAGAGACCCCAGAGCACTGCTCAACTCTGGCTTATGGTGGTATTGGGGGTTGAACCTAGGACTTCAGAGCCTCAGGCATGAAAGTCACCTACATGACCATTATGCTGTCTCCCAAGCCCATGAGCACATTTTTTTTCTTTTTTTGCCTCCAAGGTTATTGCTGGGGCTCAGTGCCTGCACTAGGAATCCACTGCTCCTAGAGGCCATTTTTCACCCCATTTGTTGCCCCTGTTGTTTTATCGTTGTTGTGGTTATTATTGCTGTTGTTATTAATGCCGTCGTTGCTGGATAGGAAAGAGAGAAATGGAGAGAGGAGGGGAAGACAGAGGGGGAGAGAAAGACAGACACCTGCAGACCTGCTTCACCACTTGAGAAGCGACTCCCCTGCAGGTGAGGAGCTGGGGGGCTCGAACCTGGATCCTTACGCCTTACGCTAGTCCTTGCGCTTCATGCCATGTGTTCTTATCCTGCTGTGTTACCCCCCCCCCCCACCAGCACATTTTAAAAGATCTGAATGACTTTATTCAACCACACACGGGTGGGCAGCTCCCAGTCTAGCAGTCTGAAAGGCGTTCCAGGGGGCCATACAGAAGGAAAAGCGAATTCTAGACAGAAGGAAGCAGGACTAGAGAGGCTGGCGTGACAGGAAGCAGCTGGCTGTGACACGCCACATCCCTCCAAGCGGTCGGCCAAGTACACTGCCTCGCCAGCGTGACCCCAAATTTCCCCACTGACTGGTTCAATTTCCGGGGGAGACCAGAGTATAACCAAGTCTCTCAGTTCAGAGAGGAGCAGCCTGAAGGCCTAGGGTGAACAGCATCTTTGTCCTCAACCCAGCAGCTAGGCTCAGTCCCCCGACTTTGGGGCCCATTGGGGGTTGGGGGGGTGCTGTCCTGGGCTGATGTGTATGGGAGGATGGAAGTGGGTGGGAATCTGACCGAGGCTGAATTTCTTTCTCTCTCTATCTCTCTCTTTTTTTTTTTTTTTTACCAGAGCGCTGCTCAGCTCTGGCTGATGGTGGTGTAGGGGATTGAACCTGGGACTTTGGAGCCTCAGGTGTGAAAGTATCTTTGCATAACCATTATGCTATCTACCCCCTGCCTGAGGCTGAATTTCTCCTCCTGCTTGGACCCTAGGTAGGATCTGAACTGGGCAGGTGGGGTGATGATGGTGGACAGAGTTGTCACCTGCCCAGTGAGACAGGGGCCCTAGCAGACTGAATTCACTTCATGAAGACCACAGCAGCATATGAGATGTCTTTTCCTCTAAAATGTTATCATCTGAAATATTAGTTCTTTTTTAGACAATTCATTTAGCTGCCCCGTAGGTGACCAGAGTGGATCAAGTACTGGAATCTCAAGCATGAAGATCCTGAGCTCAATGCTCTGGTTCTCTCTCCTCTGCCCTCTATCATTAGTGAATAAATAAATCTTTTTTTTAAAAAAAGTCCTAATAAGAGAGAGAGAGACCAAAGCATTGCTCAGCTTGAGCATAAGGTGATGCCAGGGATTGAACCTGCAGCTTCTGAGGCCTCAGGCATGAAAGATGGTGCTCTAATAGACTGAACTATCTCCTCAGTGCTTTTATTTTTTATTTTAAATATATGATTGATTGATTTGATAAAGAGAAACTGAAAAAGAGGAGATAGAAAGGGAGAGAATAAGAGAGGGGGAGCGAGGGGGAGAGATAGAGACCTACAGCACTGGTTCCCCACTTATGAAGCTCCCCCCACCCCACCCCCATGCAATTGGGACCTGGGTCCTTGTGCTTGGTAACATGTGTTCTCAACCTGGTGTGCCCACCCCCCCCCCAGTGCTTTTTTACTTTTAAAATATTTTTTTTTATTATTCTATGAGAGACCAAGACCAGAGCACTACTCTGGCTTATATGGTGCCAGTGACTGAACCCAAGTCCCTAGCCCCACAGAGTGGGAGCCAGGACCTCGCCCATGCAAGCCCCAATGCTCCCGCAAGGTCTCTCAGCCACTCGCTGATTCTGATTACTTTAAACTCTGAAGGGAAGGTGAGAAGACCAGGCCCTGCCCAGAAGAGGAAGTGTTCCTCTTTCTTAAAAGCCAGCTGTCCACAAGGCACAGCACTAACTCGTTTGTCAAATATTTGCCCAGTTCCTTCCTGGACATGCAAGTTTGAAGCAGAAGGTGGGGACCTCCAGACACATCCACCAGCCCTGCATCACCTCACCGTAAACCAGAGCTGAGCAATGCTCAGGGAAAAACACAACAAAATGATTAATAAGAAAGAGAAGCAGATGTAGAGTGGGGGAATAGCATAATGGTTATGCAAAGAGACTCTCATGCCTGAGGCTCTAAAGTCCCAGGTTCATTCCCCACACCACCTTAAACCAGCGCTGAGCAGTATCCAGTCAAAAAAAAAAAAAAAGAGAGAGAGAGAAGCAGAGTGGTCCGGGAGTTGGTGCAATGATAAGGCTTTGGATTCACAAGCATGAGGTCGTGAGTTCGATCCCCGCCAGCATATGTGCCAGAGTGATGTCTGGTTCTTTCTCTCTCCTCCTATCTTCCTCATCAATAAAAAAAATAAAATATTGGGATCGGGCAGTGGCGCAGTGGGTTAAGCGCATGTGGCACAAAGCGCAAGGACCGGTGTAAGGATCCAGGCGGTGAAGCAGGTCTGCAGGTGTCTGTCTTTCTCTCCCCCTCTCTGTCTTCCCCTCCTCTCTCCATTTCTCTGTCCTATCCAACAACGAACAACATCAACAATGGCAATAATAACCACAACGAGGCTACAACAACAAGGGCAACAAAAGGGGGGAAAATGGCCTCCAGGAGCAGTGGATTCATGGTGCAGGCACCAAGCCCAGCAATAACCCTGGAGGAAAAAAATAATAATAATACCAAAAAATAAGATCTTTAAAAAAAAAAGAAAGAAAGAGAAGCAGAGCAACACTCTGGTGCACGTGGTGCTGGGGACTGACCTCAGGTCTCAGCTGCCAGTCCTGTGACTTCACTGCACCACTTCCCGTCCGGTAACAAAAGCCAATTTACCACAAGTGAAATGACAGACAGAAGAGCTGAGTGGCCCAGTAGGTGAGATGCTGAACTCTCAAGCATGAGATCCTGAGTTCAATTCTCAGCATCTCTTTCTCTCATAAATAAATAAGTAAATCAATAAATATTTTAAAAGATATATAAAAGAGAAAGTGAAAGTGTACCACAACAGCCCAGGAGATGACCCAGCAGGGAATGCTGGTTTGCAGGCATGAGGTCCCTAGTTCGATTCCTGGCACTGCATGTGCCCAACTGATGCTCTGGTTCTCTCTCCTCTTCTCTCTCATAAATATTTTTAATTTATTTTAAATGTATTCCCTTTTGTTGCCCTTGTTTTTTTATTGTTAGTTATTGTTGTTGTTATTGTTGGATAGGACAGAGAGAAATGAAGAGAGAAGGGGAAGACAGAGAGGGGGAGAGAAAGACAGACACCTGCAGACCTGCTTTACTGCTTGTGAAGCGATTCCCCTGCAGGTGGGGAGCCGGGGGCTTGAACCAGGATCCTTACGCCGGTCCTTGCGCTTTGGGCCACGTGCGTTTAACCCGCTGCGCTACCACCCTACTCCCATAAATATTTTAAAATAAATCTTAAAAGACAGCAGAACACCGACAACATCAATAATGACAACAACAATAAAAACAAGGGCAACAAAAAGGAAATAAATAAATATTTTAAAAAGAGAGAAAGAGAAGAGTCAAGTTCCTATGGCAGACTGTCTAAGGCATGGAACCGTCCTCAGACTTGCTAAAGACAGGCCGGCCCAACACTTACCACGCTTGTAGGCAAGTCACTTGTTTCCATTCATTTATTTTCCAACCCATTTTCTGGTTTCCTCCTGGGACCCAGGGAGGGAAGGGAGGCACTCAAGGGGACATGTGCCGGCTCCACACACAGCAGACCGGCCATGAGTCCTGTGTGTTTTCGGCTGTGGATTTAGTGGTTGTCTGCGTGGCACCTCACCACTTTGGGCTCATTTTTCATTCAAATAGACACCACAGCACCAGGGCTGCCTCCAGGCCTGGGCCCAGGCCAAGGGCAAGGCGACCACCTCCCCCACGGAGCTACCTGTCCCATGCCCTAGATTTTTTTTTTCCCCTCACCAACTTTTTTTTTAAATGAGTTTCTTTTTTAAAAAAAAAAAATTTATTTATTCCCTTTTGTTGCCCTTGTTGTTTTATTGTTGTAGTTATTGTTGTCGTTGTTGTTGTATAGGTCAGAGAGAAATGGAGAGAGGAGGGGAAGACAGAGGGGGAGAGAAAGACAGACACCTGCAGACCTGCTGCACCGCCTGTGAAGCGACTCCCCTGCAGGTGGGGAGCCGGGGGCTCGAACCGGGATCCTTACGCCGGTCCATGTGTTTTGTGCCACCTGCATTTAACCCACTGTGCTACCGCCCAACTCCCTCCTCACCAACTTTTTAAAAAGTTCATTTATTGGGAGTCGGGCAGTAGTGCAGCGGGTTAAGTGCAGGTGGCGCCAAGCGCAAGGACCAACGTAAGGATTGAGCCCCCAGCTCCCCACCTGCAGGGGAGTCGCTTCACAGGCGGTGAAGCAGGTTTGCAGGTGTCTATCTTTCTCTCCCCCTCTCTGTCTTCCCCTCCTCTCTCCATTTCTCTCTGTCCTATCCAACAACAACAACAACAATAACTACAACAATAAAACAACAAGGGCAACAAAAGGGAATAAATAAATAATTTTTTTTAAAAAAAAAGTTCATTTATTGTGATCCGGGGGGTTGATGCAGTGGATTAAGCATTGGACTTAAATCCTTGAGATCTCAAGTTCAATCCCTGACACAGCATGTGCCAGAATGATGCTCTGCCCCCCATCTATCTATCTATCATCTATCTATCATCTATCTATCTATCTGTCATCTATCTATCATCTGTCTATCATCTATCATCTATCTATCTATCATCTATCTATATATCATCTATAATCTATCATCTATCTATATCTATCATCTATCTATATCTACCATCTATCTATCATCTATCATCTATCTATCAATCATATCTATCATCTATCATCTCTATCATCTATCTATCTATCTATCTATCATATCTATCATATCTATCTATCTATCTATCATCTATCATCTATCTATCTATCATCTATCTATCATCTATCTATCATATCTATCATCTATCATATCTATCTATCATCTATCTATCATCTATCTATCTATCTATCATATCTATCTATCATATCTATCTATCTATCTATCATCTATCTCTGTCACCAATTAATCAGGAAATCTTTGTAGACTCCCCTCTGTTGGTATGCTTCTAAAAACCCCTTCTGTTTCATTAGTTTAATACCCCCTACTTAACACTGCATTCTATTTACATAACCACTGCTGCGGTCTATTTACATAAATCACTTTTACATTTACATAAAGCACCACCCTCCCTCCAGGGCATTGGTGGTTCAGTGGTAGAATTCTTGCCTGCTCCGCCCCCTCTCCTTGTCACACCCTGATTTTCACCAGTCACTTTTCTCTCCACCCTCTGTATGTCACATCTTGTTTACACCCTACTTGGAAAGTATGTAAGGACAACATTGTTTGTTTTAGTTAGTTGGTAGTTGTGTTAGTTTTAGTCTAGCTCGGCTTAGATTGCGCTGCGTCCTGCATGAATAAAGAGATACTGCGTACAGCTCAACCGTGAGTCCCTGGTCGTCTGTCTCCTCTCGCGAAGCCAGCCCGACACCCCTCCATTTATCTGCTTATTGGAGAGATAGCCAGAGCGTGACTCTGACACGAGTGGTATCAGGGGATCAGACTCTGAATCTCGTACTTGACAGTCCGATGTCTTATCCACCAGGCTGCTTCCCAGGCTGCTAACTTTGACTGGTTTCTTTATTATTTACTGATGAGAGAGAGAGAGAACCAGAGCATCACTCAACGTGCACTCACTGCTAGGGATCGAACTCAGGACCTCATGCTTGAGAGTCCAATGCTTTATCCACTGCACCACCTCCCAGGGCCTAACTCTGGTAAACTAATAATAAAAAGTGAATCAAAGTATTTTATTGATTGATGTATTGGACAGAGACAAAGAAATGGAAGGGGAAAGGGGAGAGATAGGAGAGACAGAGAGACACCCGCAGCACTCATGAAGCTTCCCCCCTGCAGGTGCAGCCCTGGTCCGCGCACAGTATAACATGTGTGCTCAGGCGGGAGCGCGGCGGGTTAAGCTCAGGTGGCACAAAGTGCAAGGGCTGGAATAAGGATCCCGGTTCGAGCCCCCGGCTCCCCACCTGCAGGGGAGTCGCTTTACAGGCGGTGAAGCAGGTCTGCAGGTGTCTGTCTTTCTCTCCCCCTCTCTGTCTTTCCCTCCTCTCTCCATTTCTCTCTGTCCTATCCAACAATGACGACGCCAATAATAACTACAACAATAAAAAAAAAAAGGTCAACATGTGTGCTCAGCTGGGTGTCACGCCTCAGTTTCCATGGTCCCAGGTTCAATCCTGAACACCACCACAAACCAGAACTGAGCAGGGCTCTGGTCTTTCTCTGTATCTCTCTCATTAAAATCAATGAAATATTTAAGAAGAAGAGGAAGAGCAGGAGGAACAGAAAGATGAGGAGGAGAGGGAGGACAACAACAGCAGGGCAGCCCAGAGGGGAGTAGGTGGCGCTTCTTCTTCTTCTAGCGTTTGCCCTTCTTCCGTAGCCAGTCAACAGCGTCAGGTTGAGCCTGATGTAGGTGGCACTGTGGATAAAGCCTTGAATTTTCCAGCAGGGGACCCCGAGGTTAGATCCCGTGGCATCAGCATCGCACAGGCCAGAGTGAAGCTCCTCTTCTATCTCATACATGAGAAACAAACAGCAAGGAGAGGCACGTGTAGAAAGGTAACCCCTTTCTGGAGAAGCCATCCATCATTAATTCAAGAGGTCAGGGGAACCTGTCCTTCTATCCACCTAAAGGAGAATTGGGGGTCACCCTGCTTGAACCTCATGGAAACAATGGCCTGGACTTCCCAGGACAGTGGGCCTTATTCTCCAACACTATCTTCTCTTCCTTTCCAAGTCACACATACACCTATTACCACATCCCAGTGCCTCTCCTTTTATCTTCTTTCTGGTTCCTGATAAAGTTGGAGTTCAGAGCCCTCTGGTCATCTTCCCCCTATCATTTCTCCCCCACTGGGAGTATGGATCAAAATTATTTTGGGGATGCAGAAGGTGGGAGTTCTGGCTTCTGTAGTTGCTTCTCCTCTGGACATAGCTGCAGGCAGGTAAAAAAAAGAAAGAAAGAAAGAAAGAAATAAGAAAAGCAAACAGCAACAAAATAAACTGAATCTTTAAAGAATAAAAACACTGACTGTAAACCATTAACTCCCCCAATAAAGAAATTAAAAATAATAATAAAGGAACAGTAGCGCTCAGTATCAGGGAGAGTCTGGTCCAGCCTGACTCTGCCCCCCTCCTCCAGGCAGCCCTAATGGCCTGCTTTCTGACCTGCCCGCCCAATGCTCTATGGTGGAGAAGGAGGAGGAGCTGGAGGCCCTCCTCTATGGACCTGGTCACCCCACCTCCCAGGACACCAGGTAGTTGCTGGGTGGGGTTTTCAAGCCCGACTTGGAAAAGCAAGGAGGTTTAGCACCTGAATTGTTCCAGAGGAGAGAAAGCAGACTCAGTTCCGGCCAAGCCGCCCAGATTCCCAGGTGGACGCAGGTAAGTGGATGGGCACATGGACACCCAACTGAGCTCCCTCTCACCCCCCCCCCCCAGCTGCCACCCCCAGACTGCCAGCTAGGTCCCTCTCTCCTCCTGCCTCCTTTTACAGCTTCCTGGCACCAAGCCTGGGTCCCTGTCCCAGGGCGAGAGCTCCCCAGTTTTCTCTTCCCACCCCACTCCCCAGCCTCCAGCAGGAACTCCCCCACACCACAGGGGTCCCCCATTAGCTGACCTCCTGACCCCATCACCACACCACTTGGATGTGACCCACAGAATAAAATTGGGTGGTGGGGGTTCCGAGTGGTGGCCCCATGTCCTTGTTGGGTTTTGGGGTGATGGTGTAGACTTCTGGGGAGTAGGGGAAAGACCAGGGAAGCAAGGTCATTAGACTAGGAAGAGGGGGGGAGCCGGGTGGGGTTGCACCCAATTGAGCTCACACATCAGCCAGGACCCCGGTTTGAGCCCCCACTCCCCACCTTCAGGCTGGAGGCTTCACAAGGGATGAAGCAAGTGTTTCTCTGCAGGTGTTTCTCTGTCTCTCTCTCTATCTCCCCCTCCCCCTCCCCTCTCAGTTTCTCTCTATCCGGTCAAGTATGATAAGAAAAAAAAAAAAAGGCCACTGGGAGTGGTGGATTTGTAGTGTTGGCACTGAGCCCCAGGAATAATCCTGGTGGCAAAAAAAAAAAAAAAAGAAAAGAATAGGGAGGGTGGAGGTGTGGCCTGGAACTATGCTCTGTAATCTTACAATCTGTAACCCACTATTAATCACAAATGAAAAGAAAAAGAATAGGAATGAAGCGAGGCTGGGCTGGTGGGAACTGAGGGCTGAGTGTGGGGTGGGGTGAGGCCATGGGGGAGGGGCAATAGGACAGAAGGTGGCAATCAGAGACCCCACCCACCAGTGACCAGGCAGGGCTTGGGGAATTAGAAAGTGGAGTCACACCCCCCCTTAAAGCTTGGCCGGGGAGGGGTGTCAGTGGGCAGGACTGGGCAGGCTCTGGGTGTGAGCACAGATGGGGGTGGGGGAGTCCCAGGGGGGCAGCATAAGGCTGACCTTGGGGAAAATGTGGCTGGGGGAGACAGCATAATGGTGATGCAGACTCTTATGCCTTCCAAGGTCCCAGCTTCAATTCTCAGCACCACCAGAAGCCAGAGCTGAGCAGGAGTCTGGGAAAACAAAAACAACAAACAAGCAAACAAAATGACCAGCAGGTGCCTAAAGACCTGGAGAGGGGCCGGCCCTCCTCTGCATTCCGAGGGGCTCCTCCCTCCCTGCCCCACCCCTCCCCACACGCGCCCAGCCCCGGGAAGGAGGGAGGCCCCTCCCTGCCTCCCCGCCGCTCGGCTGGGCTGTGGCGGGGTCAGCTCAGGGTTGGACACGCTGAGGGTTTCCCTATCTGCTTTCTTCATGACATTTGGCTCACAATACACCCCCTTCTCACCAAGATTTCCCCCAAGAGGACGGCAGGACCCCCCCACTCCCCAGTGAAGTGTTGGAACCTGATGTTCAAGTTTAAGAAAGGCGAACTGGATGGAGCCAGGGCACTGAGTCCAGTCTGACCTCAACACGTGTTCATCTAGGGGTCCGTCTGCTCATCAGCCCCCAAACCCAGATGGAGAGGTAGAGCTCAGTGAGGGGTCCTGGTCACCCCGCTTAGTGGGAGACAGGGAGGGACGCATCTCACAAGCTTTCCAAACGTAACTCTATCTTTTTTCTTTTTTAATTTAAATGCATTCAGGTTTTTTTTTGGATGGAAACAGAAATTGAGAGGAAAGGGTGAGAGACACCTGCAGCACTGTTTCACCGCTCTTAAAGCTTCGCCCCGGGCCAGGTGGTGGTGCACCTGGTTGAGTGCACATGTTACAATGCACAAGGACCAGGGTTCGAGCCCCTCCCCCGGTCCTCATCTGTTGGGGGAAAGCTTTGCAAGTGGCAAAGCAGTGCTACAGGTATTTTTCTGTCTCTCTCCCTATCACCTCCTTTCCTCTCAATTTCTGGCTATTTCTGTCCAATAAATAAAAATAATAATAAAACAAAAGTTTGAAAAAAGCTTACCCCCTGGGGCTTGAACCAGGGACCTTGCACACTGTCCCTGTGTGCTCTACCAGCCCCAAACACGACACTTTCTGAACCTGGGGGCCCCACTCCTTGAGGTTCACCCTACCTCTTCCCCTCTTCTTGTTAGTGCCATCAGTCAGAAGGCCAAGTTCCCACTGGGTGGGAGACTGAGCACATTCCCCCTTCCTGGGTGGGGAGGGATTTTTAAAAATTAAAAAAAAAAAACAAAAAAACCTGCCTTTTTTTAAAAAACAAAACCCTGCCTTTTAAAAAAATTTTTCTTTTTTTTTTTTTTTTTTATGAGAAAGACCAGAATACTGCCCACTTCTGGCTTATGGTGATGCCAGGGATTGAACCTGGGACTTCTGGGACCTTTGTCATACAAACTTTGTGTTATAACAGAAAGGACTATTTTTTCTTTTCTTTTTTAAATTATTTATTTTCCCTTTTGTTGCCCTTGTTTTGTTTTGTTTTTTAATTATTATTGTTGTTATTATTGTTGGTGGTGTCATCATTGTTGGATAGGACAGAGAGAAATGGAGAGAGGAGGGGAAGACAGAAAGGAGGAGAGAAAGACAGACACCTGCAGACCTGCTTCACCGCTTGTGAAGTGACTCCCCTGCAGGTGGGGAGCCGGGGGTGCGAACCGGGATCCTTACCCCGGTCCTTGTGCTTCGCTCGACTTGAGCTTAATCCGCTGCACTACCGCTGAACTCCATTAAAAAAAAATTTTTTTTTATTATTGTTTTTATTTATTGGATAGAAACAGCCAGACACTGAGAGGGAAGGGGCTGATAGAGAGGGAGAGAGACAGAGAGACACCTGCTGCCCTGCTTCACCACTTGTGAAGCTCTCCCCCTGAAGGTGGGGACCAGGGGCTCAAACCTGGGTCCTTGTGCACTGTAACATGTGCGCTCAACCAGGTGCGCCACCACCCGGCTCCCAGAAAGGACTATTTTCATGCTTTTTATTTTTTAGCACCAGGATCTCATACACACTTGATTTCTCTGCTCCTGGGCTGACTTTCTCCATCTTTCTCTCTCTCTCTCCTCTCTTTATATATTTTAATTTTTTCTTTTTTTTTCCCTTTTGTTGCCCTTGTTTTTTTTTTATTGTTGTTGTAGTTATTATTATTGTTGTCATTGTTGGATAGAACAAAGAGAAATAGAGAGAGGAGGGGAAAACAGAGAGGGGGAGAGAAAGAGAAACACCTGCAGACCTGCTTCACCACCTGTGAAGCGACTGCCCTGCAGGTGGGGAGCCGGGGACTCGAACCCAGATCCTTATACCCATTCGTGTGCTTTGTGCCACGTGCACTTAACCCATTGCACTACCACCCGATCCCGAAAATATTTTTAAAAGAGAGAGAGAGATTCCACAGCACCAGAGGTCTCTCTGATGCAGTGGTTCTCCCACGTTGTGCCAGGGTTTGAATGCTGGGCCACAGGTCCAGCAGGGCACATGCACTGTGAGGTGAACTATCTTCTAGGTTGCCTCAAACAAGGATTATTTTTCCCCAGAGCCCTGCTCAGCTCTGGTTTATAGTGGTGCAGGGGATTAAATCTAGAACTTTGGAGCCGCAGGCAGGAGAGTCTATTTGCAGAACCACTAAGCTTTTTCCCCAGTGCTCTTTCTACTTGGGCTCAAAGGGAGACAGCTGAGAGGCAGACGTTCTAAGAGAGCTGACTTTGTGATACTTTTTTTTTTTCCTTTCTATTATTCTTGATAGGATAGAGAGAAATTGAGAGAAGAGTTACCTGCTAACTACCCCGCCCCGCAGGTGGGGAATGTGGGCTCAGCCCCCCCCCCCCCCAGTCCTTGAGCACAGTAACGTGCGCTTCACTGGGTGGGCAACCACCTATCCCCTAGGGTTATGATTTTATGCAGGCTGGATTTGGGGTTCTCCACTGGTGGTGCTGTATCATCATTGCATATGTGGGTGCAGGAATGGCCATACTCTACTGACACCCTACACAGCAAGTCTGTGTCTGAAATCTCCTCCCTTTGGTGGGAATTCTTTTTATTTATTTATTTATTTATTTATTTATTTATTTATTTATTTCCTTTTTGTTGCCTTTGTTTTTATTGTTGTTGTAGCTATTGTTGATGTTGTCATTGTTGGATAGGACAGAGAGAAATGGAGAGAGGAGGGGAAGACAGAGAGAAGGAGAGAAAGACAGACACCTGTAGATCTGCTTCACCACCTGTGAAGCGACCCCCCTGCAGGTGGGGAGCCGGGGGCTTGAACTGGGATCCTTACACCCGGTCCTTGCGCTTTGCACCATGTGCACTTAACCCGCTGCGCTACCGCCCGACTCCCTTGGTGGGAATTCTAGCACTAGAACAAGTAGGATTTGGGGCCAGGCAGTAGTAGTGCATCTGCTTAAGCACACATTTCACCAAGCACGAGGACCTGAGCTCAAGCCCCTGATTCCTATCTGCAGTGGAATGCTTCATGAGGTGAAGCAGGTCTGCAGGTGTGTCTCTTTCTTTTTTTTTTTCTTAATCTTTTTTTTAATTTAATATGTATTTATTTCCTTTTGTTGCCCTTGTTTTATTGTTGTAGTTACTGATGTCATTGTTGTTGGTTAGGACAGAGAGAAATGGAGAGAGGAGGGGAAAGCAGAGGGGGAGAGAAAGACAGACACCTGCAGACCTGCTTCGCTTGTGAAGCGACTCCCCTGCAGGTGGGAAGCTTGGGGCTCAAACTGGGATCCTTACGCTGGTCCTTATGCTTTGCGCCAAGTGCGCTTAACCCGCTGCGCTACCACCCGACTCCTGTGTGTCTCTTTCTTACCCCCTCTCTACCTCTCCTTCCCTCTCAATTTCTCTCTGTCCTGTCATATAAAAATAGAAGGGAAAAAGAAAAAAGTTAGGAAGGAGGGAAAGAAAGAAAGAAAGAAAGAGAAAGAAAGAAAGGAAGAAAGGAAGGAAGAAAAATGGCTGCTGGGAGCAATGGATTTGTAGTGTAGGCTCTGAGCCTCAGTGATAACCCTGGTGGGGCAAAAATAGGGTTACAGTGCCACAGCCCAGTGTTCATGCTGAGTTTAGAAAACTCCTTTGTGTGATAAGTAAGCTCTGGCTACAATCAGATCCTTCTTGGCCACTTTAAAAATTGGAATTTCTGGGGTTCGGGAGGTAGTGCAGAGGGTTAAACGCACACGGTGTGAAGTACAAGGACCGGCTAAGGATCCTGGTTTGAGCCCCTGGCTCCCCACCTGCAGGGGGGTTGCTTCCCAAGCAGTGAAGCAGGTCTGCAGGTGTCTGTCTTTCTCTCCCATCTCTGCCTTCCCCTCCTCTCCATTTCTCTCTGTCCTATCCAACAATGACATGGATAACAATAATAACCATAACAATGATTTTAAAAAAAGGGCAACAAAAGGGGGGGGAAAAAGCCTCCAGGAGCAGTGGATTCGCCGAGCCCCAGCAATAACCCTGGAGGCAAAAAAGAATTGGAATTTCCAGGGAAGGCAATGAAGATAGAAGGGTAGTCAAGCAATGGACACTGCAATGGACACTTCTGCCTGAGCTGGAAACACCAAAAACCGAGCTGAGTCATCAGTGTCTCATTAAAAATAGTAATAATAAAAATAAATAAATAAATCTGGGGCCAAGAGATGGCTGTAAGGCAGAGCATACCCTTTGCCATGAGCAAAGACCCAGGTTCAATCTCCCAGTCCCCACCTGCTTGACAAGTGGTAAATCAGGGCTGCAGGTCTTTCTCTCTCTCTCTCTCTCTTCCTCTCTCTCCCTGTCACCTCCTCCCGTCAATATCTCTCTATCCTACCAAATAAAATAGAAAATAAATAAATAGTGGTCCGGGAGGTGGCGCAGTGGATAAAGCATCAGACTCTCAAGCAAGAGGTCCTGAGTTCAATCTCTGGCAGCACATGTGCCAGAGTGACGTCTGGTTCTTTCTCTCTCTCTCTCTCTCCTAGCTTTCTCATGAATAAATAAAATCTTAAAAATAAATAAATAAGTAAATGAACAATGACTGGATTGGATGGATTTCTCATATAGAGACCCATCAATAATCCTGGTGACAATAAGACATAAATAAAATTGAAATCAGGAGTCGGGCGGTGGTGCAGTGGGTTAAACGCACGTGGCGCAAAGCACAAGGGTTCGAGCCCCCGGATCCCCACCTGCAGGGGAGTCGCTTCACAGGCGGTGAAGCAGATCTGCAGGTGTCTGTCTTTCTCTCCCCCTCTCTGTCTTCCCCTCCTCTCTCTGTTTCTCTCTATCCTATCCAACAACAATGACACCAATAATAACTACAACAACAATAAAAAAAACAACAAGAGCAATAAAAGGGAAAATAAATAAATACTTTAAAAAATTAAAAATAAAATAAAAATAAAATCTGCACATATGGGGCTCGAGGAATAGCTCACCCACCTGGGGAAGCATCAGTGCTAAGACGCCTCCCTCTGCCTGTCTCTCTCCTTTTCTTTCTACCTGAAAGAAAAAGTTGGCTGGGAGAGATGAAATGGCTCATGTGCAAGGACCAGGCTCCACGAAATAATGGGAGCACATGCCCCCCACACCTGTCAGTACAGGCAAGCCCCCCCAAAGGTTCTCCTCTGCTCTCTCTCCCCTGCAGCCATCAGCCATGCTCAGCTCCCAGGCGTCCGTCTCCTTCCACACGATCCACTTCATCTTTTTTGTCTTCGTGGCTTCTACCATATTCCACCTGCAGCAGCGAGTAACCAAGCTCCAGTCTTCCTGGGAGCTCCAGAGGCTGGTGCCAGTCCCCAAGGAGAACCCTGCAAGCCAGCAGCCCAAGGGGATGTGGACCATCAACTCCATAGGCCGCCTCGGGAACCAGATGGGGGAGTACGCCACGCTGTACGCACTGGCCAAGATGAATGGGCGCCCAGCCTTCATCCCGCCCCAGATGCATGACTGGCTGGCCCCCCTCTTCAGAATCAGCCTCCCCGTCCTGCACGGCACCACAGCCAGACAGATCCCATGGAGCAACTATAAACTGAACGACTGGATGGAGGAGCAGTACCGCCACATCCCAGGGCAGTATGTGCGTCTGACGGGCTACCCCTGCTCCTGGACCTTCTACCACCACCTGCGCCAGGAGATCCTGCGTGAGTTCACTCTGCACGACCACTTGAGGGAGGAGGCCCAGAGGCTGCTGCGAGGCCTGATGGTGAACGGGAGCCAGCCCAGCACCTTTGTGGGGGTGCATGTGCGCAGGGGGGACTATGTCCACATCATGCCCAAAGTCTGGAAGGGCGTGGTGGCTGACAGGGGCTACCTGCAGCAGGCCCTGGCCTGGTTCCGCACCCACCACAGCTCCCCTCTGTTCGTGGTGACCAGCAATGACATGGCCTGGTGCCAAGTCAACATTGATGCCTCCCGTGGGGATGTGGTGTTTGCTGGCAATGGCCTGGAGGGCTCTCCCGGCAGGGACTTTGCGCTGCTCATGCAGTGTAACCACACCATCATGACCATAGGGACCTTTGGGGTCTGGGCAGGCTACCTCACAGGGGGACAGACCATCTACCTGGCCAATTACACCCTCCCAGACTCCCCTTTCCTCTCCATCTTTAAGCCTGAGGCTACCTTCCTGCCAGAGTGGATTGGGATCCCGGCAGACCTGTCCCCACTCCTCAAGCACTGATGGCATCTTTGTCTCCTCTGTTGGCTCCCCCAGGGCACCGACAGCACATGGTAACATGACTCAGAACCATTTCCTGATATTTCAGGATGATTTAGGCTGCAAGTAACGCACACCCCAGCTCTCCTCAGTCAATAGTGCACGTCTTATCATGCTTAAGGACCCTGGTTTTGAGCCCCTAGCCCCACAAGAAAATACTGTGTGAGACACAGGGTGTGAAGGCCCATAAATGGTAGAGCAGTGCTGTGGCATCTTCCCCTCTCTATCTGGAAAAAAAAAAAAATGTCCTCGGGAAGTGGTGGTCTCCGCAGATGTGAACCCTGGGCAAACTCTCTAAACAGCTGCTTTTCCTGTCTCCCTCCAAGACACCTCTCCAGCACCAGCGGATTCCTGAGCTTAGCAGTGCCATCAGTGACCTCTTGGAGACCAGAAGTCCAGGGTCAAAGTGGCAGCAGGATTATCTTTAGGGAACAGCTCAGAGGAGAAAGGGAGAAAACAGAATGCAGGGGCTGAACTAGCTCACCAGGTAGGACACAAGCTCTGCGGCACACGGGCCCCAGTGCTGTGGGGTTTCTCCCTTTCTTCTTCTTTTTTTTTTTTTAAATATTTTTTTATTTTCCCTTTTGTTGCCCTTGTTTTTTTTATTGTTGTAATTACTATTATTGTTGTTATGGATGTTGTTGTTGTTAGACAGGACAGAGAGAAATGGAGAGAGGAAGGAAGAGAAAGATGGACACCTGCAGACCTGCTTCACTGCCTGGGAAGCGACTCCCCTGCAGGTGGGGAGCCGGGGGCTCGAACCGGGATCCTTACATGGGTTCTTGTGCTTCGCGCCAAGTGTGCTTACACCGCTGCTACCGCCCGACTCCTGGTTTCTCCCTTTCTATCTCTCTGTGTGAAGGAGAAAGTGGTACAATGACAAGGCTCTGTCTCCAACGAAAAACTAGATGTCTGTGTATATTCTCCTCCCCCCCTTTTTTATTCTATTATTTGATCGGAGAGAGAGCCACTTCCTGCACTGCTTCACCACTCCAGAAGCTTCACCTCTACAAGTACAAACCAGGGGCTTGAACATGAGTCCTTGCGCTTGGTGATAAGCGCTCTTATCTGGGTGCCCACCACTCATTTAAGGGAGGGGGAAACACAAGAGCCCAAAGCATTAGCCAGAACTCAGCAAGGAGACTTCTTTCAGTGTGGTGGGGGTGGGGCTTAAACCTGACTCACACACATGGCAAAGCATCGCACTACCCAAGTGAGATCCATGGTTGGTCCTCAATCTCTTAAAAAAAAAAAAAAAAAAAAAGCGCAAAGTGCAAGGACAAGTGTAAGGATCCCGGTCCGAGCCCCTGGCTCCCTAGTTGGGAAGCCGCTTCACAGGCGGTGAAGCAGGTCTGTAGGCGTCTGTCTTTCTCTCCCCCTCTGTCTCCCCTCCTCTCTCCGTTTCTCTCTGTCCTATCTAACAATGACGACATCAATAACAACAATAGAACAACAAGGGCAACAAAAGGGAATAAATAAATAAATGAATAAATAAATTTTAAAAAATCAGGACATTTAAGTGTGAGGTCCCAGGGTGATGTGCATGTGCCAGGGTGATGCTCCTTTCTCAAAACTAACTAAATTTATGTAACATGTATTATACATAATAGTATATGCAACATCTATTATGTTATATGTAGTTATAATAAATAATATATATTTTTATGAATCCAAGTGTGTCCTCCTCGATGGCCGTAAGGAAAACCAGTGACTCGACAAGTATATTTTTGGTCTCTCTCGTGTTCCATAGCTGTCTTCCGCCGATATGGTGGCTGACAACTAGGTACAATGCCTCACCATCCCGCTGAGTCCCAAAGGGTCCAGCCCCCTTGGGGAAGCCAAGCCCTTCCCTGGAGGGCAGCGCCCACATGCCTGGAGAGAGCTGGGTCCTGGGAACTCTGGAAGATCATCTCCCAGAGACTTTCTCGGCAGCCCTGAGTCCTGACTTGATCACAGGCCTTAGCCCAACACTGCCCTCTTGTGGACACCAGGGAAATGGACTGTTGAGAAGAAAGGGATGGATTTGGGGGTGGGGGGCAGAGTTTAGAAGGCCCGTCACACCCCTTCCTGATGTGCCCAGGGTTCAGCTTGATGTGAAGTCTCCTGCAAGACTGAGCCCCTAGAGCCTGGGAGTTAGCTCAAGGTGTGAGAACACAGGACTTGCATGCCTGAGACCCCAGGTTCAACCCCAGGCACCTCCATACGCCAGAACTGAGCAGTGCTCTGGTCTCTCTCTCTTTGTGCCCATCTCTCTCATTTATCTCTCCAAACTGGAAGCCAAGAATCTGGCTTTTTAATTTTTCCATTTCCAGAACACTGCTCATTTCAGGCTTATGGTGGTGCAGAGATTTGAACCTGGGATCTCAGAGCCTCAGATATGAAAGTCACTTCTAGAACCAGGTGTTTTTTTTTGTTTGTTTGTTTTGTTTTTTTAAATTATTGAGACAGAGGCAAAACTGGAGGATCATTCTAGCACAGGTGATGCCAGGGATTGAACTTGGGACGAGACTCTGGACCTCATGCTTTTAAGTCTAGTGCTCTAGCCATTGGGCCATCATCGCTTGGGTCACACACCCTCCCTACTATTTTTTTTACCAGAGCATTGCTCAGCTCTGGCTTATGGTTGGTGGGTGGGTGGGTGGGTGGGTGGCAGGGGTTGAATCTGGGACTTTGGAGCCTCAGGCTTGAGAGTTTCTTTGCATAACAATTATGCTACCTACCTACCCCCTACCCCAACCCTCCCCACTCTTGTCTGCATCCAAAAAGCACTTTCACTCTCCCCAGCAATGGGCAGCCATCCAGTCAGTGGGACGTTTCAGGGGAAGAAGGAGAAGAAACAGAATCATTTAGGACGTCTCTGAAGAAAGCAGCAAGCATTATGTTTGCCTGGCCGGCAGCTCAGAACAACTCCGTGCCCCTTGCCACACAGCTGCGGGGGGCCCACAAGCAGGGCAGTTGGGCAAAAGCCAGGGGATGGCACATCGGCAGCAGCTCAGGGGTAGGGCCAGGTGAAGAGGAGGGGTTCTCTGATTCTGTGTCTCTCAAGGTGGCCAGAGGGGCACCCCTGCTCCTTCCACCCTCCCCCCCCCAAGAGAGTTTCTTTCTGTGACCTCCTCACCCCCACTGGCTCTGGGTCCCTAAGACCCCCAGGAAGCCATCACCAGGGGTCACCCAGCAGGTCCCACAGCCGCCTGCCAGTAGAGTCAGATAAGTCTGCAGAGAAAATGCTGGGGGCCGGTGGGGTGCAGTCCAGGGAGGGGCCCCCACTCAGAGCCTCCAGCCAGTCCAGGGAGTCAGTGGGCCCCACAGGAGCTGGGGATGGGGAGTTAGCTGGGGAGGGAAAGGAGGAAGAGAAGACGGACGAGAGGCCTTCGGAGTCCGGGGAGGGGGACAGCACATCCAGGGAGCCAGGGAAGTCCAGGGGAATGGGGGGCAGCGGGTCTACGGGGGAAGGAGGGGAGTGTGAGCTTCCGAAGGTGGGGAATTGGAGCCCAGCCCCTCCTCCGTCACACCCAGGGGTCCCCCAGCCTCTCCTCCCTCACCCAAGGGCCCTACCCCTCCAGCTTCACACCCATGGATCCAGACCCCAGTTCCGTTCCCCCAAAACCGAGGGGTTTGACTCTTACCTTCTGGTTCCACCTGATCCTCCAAGATGTCATCGATGCCCCGGTTTGGAAGCAACTGCGGACAGACAGAAGCGACGTGAACTTGGGGCTCAGACCCAGCTTCTGACCACAGACCCCCTAATTCAAGCCCTCTCACCTGTGCCCTACGGATCGCCTCCTGCAACTCCTCCTCCAGTGTCAGAGCGGCCGAAGCTGGTGCAGGGGAAGGCGTCAGCGCTGGGGCTGCCGTCTGAGCCCGAGTCGGAGCCCCGACCGAAGCTGTCACTGGGGTTTTCTTGGCTCGAGGAGGTGGGTGAGACTCTGGGCTGGGCTTGGACTAGAGCGGCAGACCGGCCCATCAGCCACGCCCACCGGACGAAGCCCCACCCACCAAGCCTGTGGCTCCACCCCTTATCCCGGTTCCTTCCCACCCTCTGCATCATTCTGTTCTCTCATTGGACACTTTCCATCAAGCCCCGCCCCCATAGCTCATAGCCACGCCCCACACGTCATTGGATTGGCTACACGTTTCTCGCCCGCCCCCCGTTCCGCCTTGTCGTCTCTTCATTGGTTCCCACGCGCGTAGCCCCGCCCTCACCGAGCCCTGCCTGCGGGCCGCCGCCTGCGCCTTGGGTCTGAGTCGCGGCCAAGGACCACCCGCCGGACTATCCTCGCGCCGAGGCTTGGGCCGCTCGCGGGCCGGGTTGCCGCCGCGCATGCGCTCTAGGAGCATCGACTTGGTCCCGGACACCGGGAGGCCCCGCAGGCGCAGCTGCTGCCTGAGCTCGGAGACCTGAAGTGGGGGCGGGGAGAGGCGGTGCTGGGCGGGCTTGGGGGGGCTCAGGGACGGCGGGGTTGGGCTAGGGGCACCCGAGAGGAAGGCGGACGGGGTAGGGGGCCCCGTCTCTGCGTCTACGATGGGCCGGAGGCCGCAGGGTGAGACTCCAGGGTGTGCCCCCTCCCCGCCCAGGTGGCTGCCCCAAACTCACCGTCAGCTCCTCCAGTTTCAGGGTCTGCAGTTCCAGCTTGTGCGGAGGAGGCGAAGGGCAGGGGATCCCGGGTGGGGAGGGAGTGAAGGGGGTGGGCTTCATCCTGGCCACAGCGGAGGGGGAGGCAGAGGTTAGGAGGCAGAGAGACAGAATCCTGTTCTCAAAGGCAGGGGCTGGACAAGCAGCTAGAACGTGAGAGAGCCCAGGGCTTGAGCTCGCTCAGTCTGCTAGAGCGCAGGACTTGCATGTCTGATGCCTCAGAGGCTGTGGTGTCAACCCCCAGCTCCGCCTTAAGGCAGAGTTCTGGTCTCTGTCACTCATTCTCTCTCTTTTGTAATTAATCAGGTTTTTTTTCCTAATAAAAGGGAGGGGCACAGACATAGCTCATAGCGTAGAGGGTGTGCTTTGCCATGCTTTCAACCCAAGATCATACCCCAGCACCCATGGGGGCTGCTATGCAGAGATACCGCTCTGCTGCTGTGGCATCTGTCTGTCTGAATGAAGGGGGAAGGCTCTGAGTAAGGAAACTGCACACACAAGGTCTGATTTGGCCTCCCCTCACCCACCCAATCCCAAGTATCGGGTTGTTGGAAAAGTCATGACTTATCTGTTTTCTGTTATATATATATATATATGTCATGACTATTCCCACAACCCAGTGGCTCAGAAGTCAGTGAGCATGCAAACATGGGAAGCCCTGTCCACATCATATTCAGACACGGGGACAACTAGAACCAGAAGGAAGACGGGCTGGGCTTCTGAACTCCTGAATCCTGAGGGAGAAAGCGGCTCAGGACTGAACTTCCCAGAGTACAAAAATGGGGATCCTGTGGCCTGGTGGCCGTGATGCAATGGTTAGAGCACAAGAATTACAAGCATGAGGTTCCAGGTTCAGTCCCTGACTCTGCATGTGCAAGAGAGATGTTCTGGTGCCCCCCCCCCTCTCTCTATATATATATATTTTTTTTTTGAAAAAGAAACAGAAACAGGCCATACCTAGGAGGTGGCAGCTGTGACTTTGTCCCTTTCCACAAAGGTGGCCCCGAGGGGGGCTGAACTGACCCTTCAGCCTGGGGCTCTGCCCTGGACTCCCGTCTTGACTCCGGGGGCATGTACTGATGGTAGGTCAAGTTTGCCTTGAGCTTGGGTTCCTGCCAGTGTAGAGAGGCCTGAAAAAGCAGCTGTTATGTCTGAGGCAGCTTCATCTCTCCCAATTTTCTGCCCCTGGGCCTCGAGCCATAAATAGGGGATCAGAGAGAAGCAAAATGGGCAACACTGAGGAAGACCAGGGCTGGACCCACAAGGGCATTTCCCTCACTCAGATGGAAACTCACCTTTTTCTGGGTCTTCCAGGGTCTGTATTCTGGCTCAGGGAGCAGGCCCCCCGGGCTGAAGAGCAGAGAGCTGGGGGCCGAGGGCAGGGCTGGGGCTGAGGCTCCAGCTGGATCCGAGGCTGAGATCCAGGGATCTGGATCAGAGGCAGGAGAGGTGCTGAAGGGCCTTGGGTGGCCTGCAAGCAGCAAGCCAGGCACGAAGGAACAAGGCTGTGTGGAAGAAGGCCCAGGGAGGCCCCAGCTCCCAGGGTGCAATAGGGCAGGTCTGGGGCGAGTCTGCTGATGGGAGCTGGGTGCCAGGACCCCTGGTGCTAAGGGCAGATGTGTTGGGGAACCAGACCCATATGTTTTCTAGCGAGACTGGACGGAGTCCTCAGTCTCTGAGGGCTGTGGTAGCAGAGGCTCTTGCTGGGGAGTTGCTGAGAAAGGGATGGGGCTGGCACCCCGATTCCTAAGATGAGAGAAAGAAGCTAAAGGCCTGTCTAGATTCTTATGTGACTCCAGGATTCCCCAAAGAAATGTGATTTGGATTCATGTATTTGAGGGGCTGGGAACAGCCCAAGGACATGAAGCAGAGGAACTTTGAGGTGTGCATGTGTGTGTGTGTGTGTACACACACACACACACACACACACACACACACACACACACACACACGTGCACTGTTCCCTTGGCTGAATCATGGAGTGTAGGGACTGGAGCCCAAGTGGGGTGTTGGGGGGTGCTCTATGGCAGCACTCCAGGGTGCCCTGGGCCAATGGGGCCCATTCCCTCCTTTTCCCATGGGGCCCCACTCACTGGGCTTCTGATACCGTTGGTGGATCCGCAGCTGGAGCACTGGAGGGGAGGAGAGAGGCGGGAAGGGAGTGTCCAGGAGCTTGGGAGCTGCAGTTGTTGGCACCCCTGAGTGCCCAGCCCCCTAACACACCCCTTGCAGGCTAGGCGGCCTGCTCCCTGCTCCCTTCCCCGGGCCTCCCTTCTGCTCCCTGCCAGCACGGTGCAGAGGACCAGAGCAGAGCCATCGGACCGGGCTGGGAGCCAGCTCCAGCCAACATGCAGGCAGGAGGCAGCCCTGCCCTGGCTCCACCTGCCCCCTTCACCAGCCCTGCCCACCCCTGACGCTTTGCACCGTCACCATCTTTCCTTTGCCACCTCTGAGCCAGGGTGATCGTTCTGCACACAGCCCTACTCACGTGCAGCTGTACCTTTTGACATCCTCAGCCCTGGCCCACTCTGCCTGGGCTCCCACACACCCACTCGGACACACCACTTTACACACTGTGGACTCCCGCCTCCCTCCCCCCGATCTGGAGTGAGGACCCCTCTGTGCACATGTCTGCTCTCAGGATTCATGAACTTTTAAAATATATATGGCAGTCTGTAGTCTCAGAGGTGGTGCAGTGGATAAAGCATCGGACTCTCAAGCATGAGGTCCTGAGTTCAATCCCCAGAGTGATGTCTTGTTCTTTCTGTCTCTCCTACCTTTCTCATTAATACATAAAATGTTAATATATATTTACTTGTTATTTTATTTGCCAGAGACAGAAGAGAGAGACAGAGAGCAAGAGAGAGGCCTGTAGCACTGCTTCACCATTCTCGCAGCTTCTTCGCTGCAGGTGGAAACTGAGGGAGGTCTTGAACCCAGGTTCTGCAGTGTCCTCTTTTGCACTCTCGTCACCCGACTGTGCCTGCAACTCAGCTCCCCTTCAGAACTTCTGCCATTTGGACCCCTTGCACCCACCTTGGGCATGTCCAAGGTGTCCTGGCTCCCATAGGCCCTCCTGAGGACTCCTCGGGGTCCAGGAGGCCCCTGACCCTCTGCTCGGCCACCCTCCCAGCCCACGACTGGGCCTCCCTTATGCACCAGTGACCTTCTGCACAGGCTGCGAGGGTCCCGCCCCACCCTCAGCCAAGCCCGGCGACACACATTGTAAATCCAAAGATCCCCAGGACACCCAGTCCCAGGGGACCCCGTTCCTGCAAGCCCAGAGAGAAAGCTCTCACCAGATCGGAACTTGGAACGGATGATTTGGGAGCGCTGGGAGGAGGCCGCCAGGGTCATGGTCACGGCTGGGCTGGGGCCCTGGGCTGGGGGAGGGGTCAGAGCGGAGGTCAGGGACAGGCCTTGGGGTGGGCAGGAGGCTGAAGGCCCCACCCTTGAGGGCCAGGAAGCAGTGGGGTGGGGTCGGGGACCCCAAATCCTGGATGTCAGGGAAGAGAGGCTGGGGAGAAGAACCCCTGAGTCCCATAAGGGAGTGGCGTTGGGGGCCTGGACCCTGGGTGTGGAAAAAAAAAGGGGGGGAGGGAGCCTGAACTCAGTACCCCAAAGGCACTAGGCTCCAACATCGCGGATCTAGAGGGACTGACAGGTCCCTGGGGGGGACGGATGGGTCTCTGCCCGCTCCCCAGCCCCCACCTCCAAGTTCGGGCGGGTGTCCCCCACCCCTGGGCCCGAGGGCGCTCACCAGGTGGGCAGGCGCAGCAGTGCTCGGACAGCGCAGCCCGCGGTCTGGCCGGAGGGCGCTGACTCCACCCTCCCAGCCAGGGACCGCCCCGACCCCCCCTTTCTGGGCCCGGGGGTGACCGCAGCCCCGCCTGGGACCCCGCACAGGGGCGGGGCCGGGGCGGGGCGCGGGCGGCTGGGCTCCTCCTCCGCGTGTCCGTCCCGGGGGCAGCCGGGTCGGGCCGGGAGCGGCGGGCGGACTGACGGCGGCAGGTGGGGCGCGGGCCCGAGTGAGCAGCAGCGGCAGGTGGTCGCGTCCTGGCCCCGCGGGCAGGTGCCACCTGTCCCCTGCTTTTTCCCTGACGCAGCAGCAGGAGTCAGATTCAGTGCTGGGAGGGCGGAGTGGATAGTGGGGTGTGTGTGCGCGCGCGGGTGGGGGTGGGGGCGGGGTAAATATAAAGTTCAACCCGGAGCCCCGAAATCCTGGATCCGAGAGGAGCCCGGGAATCAGCATTCCAGGGTTTGTAGGAAAGAGGGCCCCGGAACAGAACGGGAACAAGAGGTGTAGGGTGTGTGTTGTGTGTGTGTGTGGGGGGGGGGGGGTGGCTGGGCGGTGGTGCGTTTAGTTGAGCGCACACATTACCATGTTATGTGCAAAGACCCGGGTTCAAGCCTCCGGTCCCCACCCGCAGGGGGGAGGCTTCACAAGGGATGAATCAGTGCTGCTCCAGATCAGGGCTGCGCCAATGAGGCAGAAGGCGCGGGGACCCCCTCCTCCTGGGTGCTAAGGCATCGGGGGGTTGGAGAATGGATCTTGAGGGGGTCAGAAGGAGAGATTGCTGGCGAGACTGAGGGCCTGATCTTTGGCAGAGCAGGCAGGTTTGGCTCTGTGCTGGGAAGCCTGAGGGCCCAGGGCTCCAGGGTTGTGTTACAGGCTAGAGGGCAAGCTGAGGCCATGGCTATAAATACCTCCTCGGACTCAGCAGGAGCCCAGTGCTCCAGGCCAGAGCCCCTGGTGCTGGATTCTGCAGGAAAATCCTACCACCTGCGCCCCGCCCTTAACAAAATAAGCCTTTGCTAATATCGGAAACCTTTATTGCTCCCAGCGCTCTAATCCCAAACCCATCTCCCCACCGTCCCAGCCTCTTACTACCCACAAACTCAAAACTTCAGCAGTCCACGCTAGGGAAGGGAAAGAACTACAACTCCCAGAAAGCTCCGCGCTCAGACCGGCGCCGGCGATTAGACGTCGCTTCGGTTTTCAAGGTTCGCGCGCTCGTCTGTGACTGGCTGTCAAGGAGGCGTGGTCACGAGAGGTCCGTGCCGGTGATTGGCCGGTAGTTCCTGCTGCTCTAGATCCCAGAGGAGGCGGCGGAGCCTGCGCAGTTCCCGGTGCAGGGCGTCGTCCGTCACGGGGCCTGTGAGGCTCAGGCGCGAGCTGCCCAGGGGCAGGATAAGGGGAGGGTGGGAAGAGAAGCTTTCGAAGATGTCCCCTGGGAGACGAAAGAAGACAAGGTTAAGGTCTGAGAATCGACAGGAGGCGGCAATGTCGAGAGCGTGGGCTGCAGCGTGCTTGAAGAAGGGAAAAACTTCCAACTCCCAGCAGCTCCCGGGACAAGGGCCGCGAGCATCATGGGAATTGTAGTTCAGACTGTGAAAGATGCTCATTGCCTGGGAGGTGAGAGAGGTGGAGTTCTTGAGTCCCAAGTGGAAGGAAAGAACTTGGTCGGTTAGCTTGATGGATTCCATACAATGGAAAGGCCTGGAGTCTGAATTCCTAGGTGTATGTGTATGGGGGCCTGGTTCAGGTGAACCTCAATGAAAAAAAAAAAAAGAGCTTGGGGGCTTGAACTCATGCATCCTGGGGGAGGATTAGAGACCAGCATATAAATCCTGTGAAGATAGCCAGAAGGCTGATCAAAAAGAGGAGGGGGCGACCCCGGAGGTGGTGCAGTGGCTAGAGCTTGATTTTATTTCATTTTACCAGAACATTGCTTAGCTCTGGCTTATGGTGGTGCTGGGGATTGAACCTGGAACCTTAGGAGCCTCAGGCTCGAAACTTACTTGCATGACGGCTAATGTTATCTTCCTCACCTATTAGAGCTTTACACTTAAAAACACAAGGTCTTGCATTTCATCCCCAGTGTCATGTATGCCAGAGTGATGCTTTGGCTGTGTGTGTGTGTGTGTGTGTGTGTGTGTGTGTGTGTGTGTGTGTGTAAAGTCTTCAAAGAGAGTGCCGAGTGGTGGCGAACCCACTTAAGCACCCATACCACCATGTGCAAGGACCCAGGTTCCAGCCTTGCTCCCCATCTGCAGGGAGAATGCTTCATGAACAGTGAAGTACTGCAGGTGTCTCTCTTACTCCCCCTCTCATTCCTCCCTTCTCAATTTCTATCTGTCCTGTCAAATAAAAATAATAAATCTTTAAAAAATATTTTAGTTGGGGGTCGGGCGGTAGCGCAGCGGGTTAAACGCACATGGCACAAGAGCAAGGACCGGCAGGAGGATCCCGGTTCGAGCCCCCGGCTCCCCACCTGCAGGAGGGTCGCTTCACAGGCGGTGAAGCAGGTCTGCAGGTGTCTGTCTTTCTCTCCCCCTCTCTGTCTTCCTCTCCTCTCTCCATTTCTCTCTGTCCTAGCCAACAACAACAACAACAGCAATGATAACAACAATAATGATGACAACAAGGGCAACAAAGTGGGGAAAAATGGCCTCCAGGAGCAGTAGATTCATAGTGCAGGCACGGAGCCCCAGCAATAACCCTGGAGGTTTTTTTTTTTTTTTTTTTTAAGTATATATATATATTAGTTTACTTTTTATTATCTTTATTTGTTGGATAGACATAGCCAGAAATTGAAGGAAGAGGGAATGAGACAGAGACACCTGCAGCCCTGCTTCCACCGCTCGCAAAGCTTTCCCCCTGCAGGTGGGGACTGGGGACTTAAACCTGGGTCCTTGCGCACTGTAATATGTGCGCTCAACTAGGTGCGCCACCTCGCGGCCCCTAAAAATAAACCTTCCAAGAGGAAAGGAAGAGGAAGGGACAGGGGGCATGGATGCCTGGCTCCTGGCTGCTGCTCGCCTCCGTACCTGTATCCCAGGTTCTCACCTGTGTCCACAGCATCGCGTTCTGCAGGAGGAGGGTCCCAGGCAGGAGGGGGCCCACGGCCAGGACCCAGCTGGTAGTGGCTGAGAAGGTGGTGGAGCTGAGCAGGCGTCAGGGTGGGGTGATCAGTTCGAAGGCTACTCCAGGAAGCCTGGTAGGAAGAGGAGGTGAGGCTTCTGGGTCATCATGGGATGGCTGAGGAGTCCCAGCAGGGCCTTCCATCAAGAGGGAGGCATAGTGGGCAGATGTGGAGTCAGGACAGTGCCTTCTGGGCACTGATGTCTGTTTGTTCATGACCTCCTCGAGGAAAGGGGTCTGCTCTCAGCTTTACACAAGTATCTGTGTGGCCCCAGAAGTGGTGCGGTGGGTAAAGTGACCTGCAAGCAGGAGGCCCCGAGCTTGATGCCAGGGTTCAATTCCTGCATCTCATGTGTCACAGTGATGCTGTGGTGTAGCCTCTCTCACTTGCTCTTTCTCTCCCTCTCCTTAACATAGAAATATATCTTCTGGGAGTCGGTAGGTAGCGCAGCGGGCTAAGCACATGCAGCGCAAAGCGCAAGGACCGGCATAAGGATCCCAGTTTGAGCCCCCGGCTCCCCACCTGCAGGGGAGTCACTTCACAGGCGGTGAAGCAGGTCTGCAAATGTCTATCTCTCCCCCTCTGTCTTCCTCTCCTCTCTCCATTTCTTTCTGTCCTTTCCAACAACAATGACATCAATAACCACAACAATGTTAAACAACAAGGGCAACAAAAGGGAAAATAAATATTTAAAAAATATTTTAAAAAATAAATAAATACATAAAATAAGGGATGAAAAAGTTGGCCTCAGGAGGTCAGGCAGTGGTGGTATCAAGTATTCATCATGCCCTGGGGGCCTAAATAAATAAATAAATAAATAAATATGGTGGTGACAGCATAATGGTTACACAAAAGACTTCCATATGAAATGAGCCTGAGGCTCTGTGGTCCCAGGTCCAATCACCAGCACCACCATAAGCCATAGCTAAGCAGTGCTCTGGCTAAAATTTTTAAAAAATAAAATAAAATGGGGGGGGGGTAGACAGTGGCACACCAGGTTAAGCACACATAGAAGCGCAAGGACCGGTGTAAGGATTGTGGTTCGAGTCCCCGGCTCTCCCCCTGCAGGGGAGTCGAGTCACAAGCGGTGAAGCAGGCCTGCAGGTGTCTGTCTTTCTCTCCCCCTCTGTCTTCCCCTCCTCTCTCCATTTCTCTCTGTCCTATCAAAAAAAAAAAAAAAAGGAAAAAATGGCTGCCAGGAGCAGTGGATTCACAATGCTGGCACCAAGCTCCAGAGACAACCTTAATATCAATTAAATTAAATTAAAATCACATAGGGAGGTGGCACAGTCCTGAGTTTGATCCCCAACACCACATGTGCCAGAGTGATGTTCTGGTTCTCACTCTCCTCTCGTCTCTTTCTCAATGATACATAACTTTACTTACTTAAAAAAAAAAATTTAATGAGAGAGATACAAAGAGAAAGAAAAACAGGCGGTGAAGCAGGTCTGCAGGTGTCTCTCTTTCTCTCCCCCTCTCTGTCTTCCCCTCCTCTCTCCATTTCTCTCTGTCCTGTCCAACAATGAACAACATCAACAATGGCAATAATAACCACAACGATGCTACAACAAGGGCAACAAAGTCACTTCCCAGGCGGTGAAGCAGGTCTGCAGGTGTCTGTCTTTCTCTCCCCCTCTCCGTCTTCCCCTCCTCTCTCCATTTCTCTCTGTCCTATCCAACAACGACGACATCAACAACAATAATAACTACAACAACAATATAAACAAGGGCAACAAAAAGGAAATAAGTAAATTTTTTTTTAAAGTTAATATTTTATTTATTTTGCCACCAGAGTTATTTCAGGAGCTCTGTGATGCACTTTTCCCCCCCTTACCCTCCACTTTTTTTCCTTTGCCTCCAAGGTTATTGCTGGGGTTTGGTGCCTGCACTACGAATCCACTGCTCCTGGAGGCTACTTTTTCCATTGTTGCACTTGTTGTTGTTATTATTGTTATTGTTGTTATAGCTGTTGTTGTTGGATAGGACAGAGAGAAATGGAGAGAGGAGCGGAAGACAGAGAGGGGGAGAGAAAGACAGACACCTGCAGACCTGCTTCACCGCCTGTGAAGCGACTCCCCTGCAGGTGGGGAGCCGGGGCTTGAACCGGGATCCTTAACGCCGGTCCTTGTGCTTTGCGCCATGTGCGCTTAACCCACTGCGCTACCGCCCGACTCCCTGCCCTCCACTTTTTTCTGAAATAAAAGAGATGAGTGAAAAAGGAAGAGAGAAGTCTCCACTACTCATGAAATGTCCCACCTGCAGGTGGGGGGGGGCCAGGGGCTTGAACCTGTGTCCTTACAGATGCTAACGTGTGTGCTCTGCTGGACAGACAGGTCACTACTGGAACCCCAAACTCTTAAAACATTTGGAAACAAGGGGCCAGGCAGTGGCACACCTGGTTAAGTGCACACACTGTAGTGAGCCAGGACCTGGATCCAAGTCCTCACCTTCAGGGGGACTTCGTTCATGGTAAAGCAGAGCTGCGGGGTCTCTGCGTCTCTCTCCCTTTTTACTTCCTCCTCCCTCTAATTTCTCTCCGTCTCTCTCCCTCTTTACTTCCTCCTCCCCTCTAATTTCTCTCCGTCTCTCTCCAATAATAAATAAATAAATTGAAATCTTAAAAAATTAAGTGGGAGGACCAGGCGGTAGCATGCCGGGTTAAGTGCCCATAGTATGAAGCACAAGGACCGGTGCAAGGATCCCGGTTCGAGCCCCGGGCTCCCCACCTACGGGGGGGGGGGGGCGGTCACTTTACAAGCAGTGAAGCAGGTCTGTAGATGTCTGTCTTTCCCTTTCTCTGGCTTCCTCTCCTCTCTAAATTTCTCTCTGACTTAGCCAACAACAACAGCAGTAGCAGCAATGGGGGAAAAATACACACACACATACACACACATGCACACACACATATACACACACATGCACACACTCACCTACCAGCAGCAGTGGATTCATAATGTAGGCACCAAGCCCAACAATAATCCTGGAGGCTAGGTAAATAAATAAATACTGGAAACTAAATAACTTCTGGCAAGTGCTTCGGTTTCCTAAGCTGGAACCAGGGGTACCAGATTGGAGGGACGGGGTGTAGACAGGAGCTGAGCACAGAGGAAGGCTGTATGCAGTTGGGGAGTCAGGACAGGGGTCACCTTGAGCAGAGAGGTTCGAGGCACGCAGAGCAGGTTCACAGCCAGGGAGAGTTTCCGGAAGAACTCAGTGGCGATGTCTCCCAGCCCGGCCCCCTGCAGCCAGTCCAAGACGAGGTCCAGGTTGGTGCGGATCTGGACAGCTCGGGACCACTGGTAGAAAGGTCGGCCCTGACCTGTGGGAGCCAGGTGCAAGGGCTCATGAGCGCGTGGACTGGGCCCTTCTCCCTCCCAGCCGCAACCTCTCACCCAAGCTCCCTCCTTCCTTTCTGTCCATCTACTAGGGATCTGAAGCTTACTCCCCAGCATCCGAGGAGACATTCGAGAATGTGGGATGGCTCACTCGACACCTATTTCTGCTTCCGTGTCCGCCTGCCCTCACCTCGTTCCATCAGCGAGTTGAGAAGGGAAGCATTGGAGAAAAAGAACAAGTAGCCAAAAGTCTGAGATACGAGGTCCGGGTGTAGCTCGCACTGGCTGGTGAGCTCCAGGGCCGCCTGGAACACTCCCAGGGTGGGTCTCAGTCCGGGTGGCATGGCCTCCAGTTCTGCGCCAGGGCCTGGAAGCTCGGCCCCAGCTGTGAAAGGGTTACTGTCCAGGAGGGCGGGCAGCGTGGAATACAGAGTCTGCGGAGACAGACATGCAAGCAGGTGACTGGACTGTGGCCCGATGGACCACCGCCATGTGACCATGGACCGTATCCGGCCTGTACATCCCTGCGGGGGCCGCTTCACCAAGAATCTGTGGAAGCTGTGGTCCATTTCTACCTAAGGGTCTCCCCGTGCAAGTGCCCACCTCCCAGCTAGGCTTCTGGCAGGCCTGGAGTCTAGTCACTTCACCTATATAGAGCCGTTCTAGGGGCTGGGAGGCAGATCACCCGGTACAATGCGTTGTTATGCACAGGGATCCAGGTTCAAGGCCCAATACGACATAGGAGTCCCACGGCACAGGGAAAATTCCACAGATGATGGAGCAGTGCTGTGGTGTGTCTCTCCACCACCCCTCCCCCAGCTCTACAATTAAAAGAATGAAAAAGTTAGGGGTCAGGTGGCGGCACACCTGGTTGAGCACATATGTTAGAATATGCAAGGACGGGAGTTGGGTGGTAGCGCAGTGGGTTAAGCACACCCGGCACAAAGCGCAAGAACTGGAGTAAGGATCTCGGTTCAAGCCCCCGGCTCCCCACTTGCAGGGGGAGTCGCTTCACAGGCGGTGAAGCAGGTCTGCAGGTGTCTATCTTTCTCTCCCCCTCTGTCTTCCCCTTCTCTCTCCATTTCTCTCTGTCCTATTCAACAACAATGGCATCAATAATAACAACAATAAAACAGAAAGGGCAGCAAAAGGGAATAAATAAATATTATAAAATTTAAAAAAAAAAGAATACACAAGGACCTGGGTTCAAGCCCCCTACAGGGGGAGAAAGCTTTGTGAGTGTTGAAGCATAAAGGAAGAAGTAAAGATGAGGGAGACAGCATCATGGTTTTGCAAAAGGACTCTCATGCCTAAAGCTCCAAAGTCCCAGGTTCAATCCCCAATCTTAAACCAGAGCTGAGCAGTGCTCTGGGGGGCTGGGGGGGGGGGGAGTTCCTTTCTAGAAGTTTCTTGAGTATTATCATAGGATCACCTGTGGTGCTTTATGGGACTTGTAGTTCTCAAGACTGACAGTTTAAAGAGAAGAAGTGATATGAACAAGAATTCCTTCATTCACAGAACTCCTTACCCAGAATTCCCTAAGGAAAGAAGAATGGACTCAGGAAGTCGGAGAGGGGCAGCCAGTGGAAAGTGAAATCACTGCCAGGGCAGGAAATGAGGTCAGAGCCAGAGAGAGCTCAAATCACACTTGGCAGGGATGCACAGGAAGTGAAACCCAGGAGGTGGCACAGTGGATAAAGCAAGGATTCTCAGGCATGAGGTCCAGAATTTGATTCCCAGCATAGCAAGTACCAGAATGATGCTCTGGTTCTTTTTCCCTCTCCCTCCCACACACATTAAAATAATATCTTTAAAAAAAGAAAAAGAGTGGATAAGGCTTTGGACTCTCAAGCATGAGGTCCCAAGTTCAATCCCCAGCAGCACACGTACCAGAGTGATGTCTGGTTCTTTCTCTCTCCTATCATTTCTCATAAATAAATAAATGAAATCTTAAAAAAAAAAAAAAGGAAAAGAGGGAGTTGGGTGGTAGCGCAGAGGGTTAAGTGCACGTGGTGCAAAGCGCAACGAACTGTGTAAGGATCCCGGTTCGAGCCCTCGGCTCCCCACCTGCAGGGGAGTCGCTTCACAGGCGGTGAAGCAGGTCTGCAGGTGTCTATCTTTCTCTCCCCCTCTCTCTCTGTCTTCCCCTCCTCTCTCCATTTCTCTCTGTCCTCTACAACAACATCAATAACAACAACAATAATAACTACAACAATAAAACAAGGGCAACAAGAGAAAATAAATAATATTTTTAAAAAAACTTTAAAAAAATCTCCTTTAAGGGCCATGTGATGGTACATCAGGTTAAGCGCACACAGTATGAAGCATAAGGACCCACACAAGGAACCATGGTTCGAGGCCCTGCTCCCCATCTGAAGGGAGGTCATTTCACAAGTGGCGAAGTAGGTCTGCAGTTGTCTCTCTCCTCTATCTCTCCCTCCCCTCTCAATTTCTCTCTATCCTATCCAAAAAAAAAATTAATTAAAAATAAATGTCCACAGGAGCAGCAGATTCGTAGTGTAGACACTGAGCCCTAGTGATAACCTTGGAGGCAAAAAAAAAAAAAAAAAGTTTTTTTTAAAAAAGATCTCCTTTAATTATGCAGATAGGGTGTCAGAAACTTGAGAGTTCCAGAAAGCACTGTTCAGGTCAAGAGGAGTTGGGACAGAAGTCAGGTTATAGAAGATGCACACTTAATTGGTGGTGGGGGGCAGGGGACTGCAGTTCAGAAAAGGTACTGAGTTCTGACCTTTAGATAATGGGGCCAATGGGCCAGGTGGTGCCCCACCTGATTAAGAGCTCAGATTACAGTGAGCAAGGACCCAGGTTCAAACCCCTGATCCCCACCTGCAGGGGGAAAGCTTCACAAATGATGAAGTAGAGCCTCAGGTGTCTCTCTTGTCTCTCTCCCTCTTTATCTCCCCCTCTCCCCCTCTCCTCTCAATGTCTCTGTATCTATCTAATAATAAATACAATTTAAAAATAAAAGTGAGGGAGTCAGGCGGTAGCTCAGTGGGTTAAGCGCTCATGGCACAAAGCTCAAGGACCAACATAAGGATCCCGGTTTGAGTCCCCAGCTCTCTTCCTGTAGTGGGGTCGCTTCACAAGTGGTGACGCAGGTCTGCAGGTGTCTGTCTTTCTCTACTCCTCTCTGTCTTCCCCTCCTTTCTCCATTTCTCTCTGTCCTATCCAACAATAACAACAATAATAACAACCACAACGATGATAAAAAGAAAAAGGGGCAACAAAAGGGGGAAGAAAAGATAAAAATAAAAGTGGGGCCAGCTACTGGAGCAGTGGATTCATAGTGCTGGCACTGAGCCCCAGCTGGGTGACAAAAAAAAAAAAAAGAGGGCCGGATGAAAGATTACTGTGACAGTGCCTGGCACTATTTCCTCTGCTTTTTTTTTTTTCCTCTTATTTATCACATTCATCAGGGACTTGAAGAGTGGAGCTAGAAAACAGGGGCCAGAGAAAGTGAGAATGGTTCTCTAACCAGGCGATGAGGTCATCCATCCCCCTGAGAAGGGATAGTTCCAGAAAGGGGGCCAGATGGGCCATAGGTGATGTCCAACCCGAAGTAGCGTCAAGACAGTGCAGCAGAAACAGGAAATGACCTCAGAGAAGCAGGAAGTCTTGGAGAGGGGGGCAAGTAGGAAGTGACAACAGAGCAAGGTAATGCCTGGTCCACACAGGCAGTGATCCATATCAAACAGGAAGCAAGGGGGGCAAGGCCAACCTTCGTGAGGTAGTAGACAGACTGCTGGAAGGTGCACATGATGACCTCATCCAGGAGGGCCATGGCCTCATCACATAATTCCAAGTCATTGCAGAGCTGTGGGTCTGAAGACAGGCCTGGGGGTGAGAGGGACAACCACAGGCTGACAGGCAGGAGCCCAGGTCCCGCGTATGGGGAGTGGCAGGGAGCGGGGACAGGCCTGGACCTGGGTCACAGCTCACCTTCTTGGTCGGCTTCCTTCTCCATCTCTAGCACCTTCTCCTGCACAAAACTCAGCAGCTCTGTGGTGTTGGCCATCCACAGCATGAGGGGCCGAAGCTCCACAGACACAGCCTCGGGGGTCAAGGGCACCTCGGGGACTCCCTCAGGGTGGCTGGGGAAAGACGAAGAGCCCATAATCCCTGCCCAGCTCACACCACAGTGGCCAGCCCCTGAGACTGGGGTCAGATTGGCAGCTGAGTCCAATTCCCACTTCACAGCTGGAAAAGTTGAGTCCCAAGGAGGGCAGCGGCCCCCAGCCCCCTCATCCCTCCAAACGTCCTCCCCAGCTTGTCCCTTACTTTTCCGGCTGACGGTCTCCAATCTCCTTTATCTTTTCCTGTGGGACAGTCAGAGCAGAATCAAGGTGAGGCGGCTGGGTAGAGAGGCCTATGAACTGATAGCTGGGTTATCCCGGGCTATTAATTTTGGACAGAGGCCTCGCCTCATATTTCAAATGAACTTGAACCCCCAAGTAGTCTATGCTTTTTCTATTTTTTTTTCCCCCATGGTACTCGTTTCTTTTACTTGAGTACTGCTCAGCTCTGGTTTATGGTGGTGCCAAAGACAGAACCTGGGCCCTCATAGCCTCAGACGTGAAAATCTGTTGCATAAACCACCGCATTCATCTTCAGCCCCCCTTTCCCCAAGCCCCTTCTGCATTTCCTTTTACCATCCCTAAGAAATTCCATAAACCTTCAAACTCCTCCCCAGATCAATATGATGACACCTTCTCCCCTCCCTCCTAGTGGAACTTCTACCTATCCATCCAGAGTGTTTGTTCTTTCTCACCCCAGAATGGTTTCACCCACTACTGCTCCAAGTTTTAGACTCAAAGGGCTACCTCCTCCCCAAGCTGGGGAGAAAGCGTAAACTATATAGCACAACAACCCAGAGGCCCCCAGGTTCAGTCCCTGGCATCACCATAAACCAGAGCTGAGCAGTGTCCTGATTACATAATCGCAGCACAATGGTTTCTCCCAGCTTCTCATTCGAAGGGACCCCTCCGTTGTCCAGAATGGTTTCTAACAATGATTTCCCTGAATTTGCAGCTGTGGGAGATGGTACAGTAGATTGTCAGACTCAGGAGCATGAGGTCCTGAGTTCAATCCCAGGCACCTCAAGTACCAGACAGATGCGGTGCCTCTGCCTGCCTTCATCACTTGTGAGATTAAAAAAAAAAAAAAAAAAAAAAAAAGGGCGGAGGGTACATACCATAATGGTTATGCAAACAGACTCTCATGCCCGAGGCTCCAGAGTCCCAGGTTCCATCCCCCACACCACCATAAGCCAGAGCTGAACAGTGCTCTGATTAAAAATAAGTAAATAAATAAATAAGGAATCGGGCGGTAGTGCAGCGAGTTAAGCGCACAAGGACCGGCCTAACGATCCTGGTTTGAGCCCCCGGCTCCCCACCTGCAGGGGAGTCGCTTCACAGGCGGTGAAGCAGGTCTGCAGGTGTCTGTCTTTCTCTCCCCCCTCTCTGTCTTCCCCTCATCTCTCCATTTCTCTCTGTCCTGTCCAACAACAAAGACATCAGTAACAACAACACTAATAACTACAACAATAAAACAAAAGCAACAAAAGGGAATAAATAAATATTTAAAAATAAATAAATAAGTAGAACTGGGTGGTGATGCCTCTGGTAGAGTGTACACATTATAGTGCACAAGGACCCAGGTTCAATCCTGCAGCAGGGAATTTTCATAAGAGGTGAAGCAGTGCTGCAGAGGTTTCTCTCCCCGCCCCTTCTCTCTCCATTCCCTCTCAGTTTCTCTGTCTGTTCCAAATTAAGGACTGAGGAGACAGCATACGGTTATGAAAAAGACTTTTGTGCCTACGGCTCTGAGGTCCCGAGTTCAACCCCCAGCATTCCCTATGCAAGCCAGAGTGCTGGTCTCTCCCTCTCTTGCCATTAAAAAATAAGATATTAAAAAGGAAAACCAGGCGGGGTAGTGAGCATAATGGACTCTTATGCCTGAAACTCTGAAATCCCAGGTTCAATCCCCAGCACCACCATCAGCCAGAGCTGAGCAGGACTCTGGGTAAAAAAATAAATAGTTGGGGGGGGGGGGCAGGCAATGGTGCACCTGGTTAAGTGGCAAACGCTAGAAGAAGAAGAAGTGCACACATTCCAGAGCACAAGGACCTGGGTTCAAGCCCTTGGTCCCCACCTGCTGGGGGGGGGGGGAGGTTCGTGAGTGGTGAAGCAGGGCTGCAGGTGTCTCTCTGTCTCTTTTCCTCTGTCTCCCTCCTCCCCCCTCTCAATTTCTCTCTGTCTCTACCCAGTAATCAAAATAAATAAGTAAAAACAAGGGGAGTCGGGCGGTAGCTCAGCGGGTTAAGCGCACGTGGCGCAAAGCTCAAGGACCTGTTAGGATCCCGATTCAAGCCCCCGGCTCCCCACCTGCAGGGGAGTCGCTTCACAGGCGGTGAAGCAGGTCTGCAGGTGTCTTTCTGTCTGTCTCTCTATCTCCCCCTTCTCTCTCAATTTCTGTCGTTATCCAATAACAAATAAAAAATTTTTTAATTAAAAACGTAAAAACATTACAACAATAAATAAAGAAAGAAATAAACAATGGGGGAGACAGCGTGATGGTTGTGCAAACAGACTCTCCTGCCTGAGGCTTCAAGGTCCCAGGTTCAAATCCCCCACCCACCCACCATCAGCCAGAGCTGAGCAAGGGGAGGAGCTGGTAAAATAAATCAAGAACCGCCCCCAGCGTCCCCAAGCGCTCCCTGCTCAGCAGCCCCGGGCTCCTCCCAGGCATCCCCCAGCGAGTCCTGTCCAGGTCGGCCGGCCGGGGAAGGGTCGGGGTGCGGTGGGGGGCTCACCCAGACGGCCTCTTTGATGAGCCGGGCCAGGCGGCCCAGCAGGCGCGGCAGGTGCCCGAGCTCCAGCTCCCGCGCCGAGTGCTGCACGCACAGCGCCAGCAGCGTGGCCGGCCCGAGCGGCGGGAGGTCCCCGGGGCCCGCGGCCGCGGCGCGCACGATCTCGCCCAGCAGCGCCTCCTCCTCGCGCGGCCGGTAGCGCAGCACCGGCTCGCGGCCGTCCAGGTAGGCGGCCAGCGCCTCCCCGCGCTCCTGCAGGCCGCGGCCGCACAGGCGGCAGGAGAAGGCCCAGCCCGGGCCGGGGGGCGCGGCGCCGGGGCGCGCGGGCAGCCAGGGGGGTCTCGCCGCCGCGCCCCCGCCGCCCCCGCCGCCCCCGCCGCCCCCGCCGCGCGGGTCCTTGTACATGAACAGGAAGTGCTCGCCCAGCCCCAGCAGGTCTCCGGGCTGCAGCTCGGCCTCCCGCAGCAGGAGGCAGCCGTTGTGCGTGACCGGGGCCCCCCGCGAGGGCCGCACCAGGGCCGGGGGCTCGGGGCCCGCGCGCACCGTGCAGTGTCGCGGCAGGATGTCGGGGGCGCTGAGGAAGGTGTCCACGTACGGGGCGGGCGTCCCCCCGCGGCCCGAGGCCGGGCCTCCCCGGCCGAACACGTGCTGCTCCCGGGTCATCACGTACACCACGAAGTCCTGCGGGGTGGGGGGTGGGGGACACGAGGCGGGCGGGTTTCCGAGGGACCGCACCCCCACCCACGGGTGCAAACACCCCCACCTCCCACTGGACACTCCTACAGACTGACTTTTAGCTTTTTTAAAAAATAGGTATGTATTTATTTATTTTATTCAATATTTATTTTTATTTATTTATTTATTTATTTATTCCCTTTCGTTGCCCTTGTTGTTTTATTGTTGTAGTTATTATTGTTGTCATTGTTGTTGGATAGGACAGAGAGAAATGGAGAGAGGAGGGGAAGACAGAGAGGGGGAGAGAAAGAGAGACACCTGCAGACCTGCTTCACCGCTTGTGAAGCGACACCCCTGCAGGTGGGGAGCCGGGGTTCGAACCGGGATCCTTATGCCGGTCCTTGTGCTTAGCGCCACCTGCGCTTAGCCCGCTGCGCTACAGCCCGACTCCCATATATTTATTATTGGCGAGAGACAGAAACTGAGAAGGGAAGAGGAGGTGGAGAGGGAAAGAGACAGACAAACACCTGCAGCCCCGCCTCACCACTCGGGAAGCTTCACCCCTGCAGGTGGGAAGCGGGGGCTTGAACCTGGGTCCTCGTGCACTGTAATGCGTGCTTAACCAGGTGTGCCACCACCTGGCCCCTAAATTAATTATTATTATTTTTGCCTCCAGGGTTATTGCTGGGGCTCGCACTACGAATCCACTGCTCCTGGAGGCTATTTTTCCCTTTTTGTTGCCCTTGTTGTAGTTATTATTGTTGTCATAGCTGTTGTTGTTGGATAGGACAGAGAGAAATGGAGAGAGGAGGGGAAGACAAAGATAGACAGACACCTGCAGACCTGCTTCACCGCCTGTGAAGCGACTCCCCTGCAGGTGGAGAGCCGGGGGCTCGAACCCAGATCCTTACGCTGGCCCTTGCGATTTGCGCCATGTGCGCTTAACCCGCTGCGCTACCGCCCGACTCCCTAAATTATTTTTTAAAAAAATATTTATGGGCCGGGGAGATAGCCTAATGGTTATGCAAACAGACTCTCATGCCTGAGGCTCCAAAGTCCCAGGTTCAGCCCCTCGCACCACCATAAGCCAGAGCTGAGCAGGGCTCTGGTGTTTCTCTCTGTGTATCTCTCTCTCTCAAAAATAAAATATTAAAAAAAATTATTTATTCCCTTTTGTTGCCCTTGTTGTTTTATTGTTGTAGTTATTATTGTTGTCGTTACTGATGTCGTCGTTGTTGGATAGGACAGAGAGAAATGGAGAGAGAAGGGGAAGACAGAGAGGGGGAGAGAAAGAGAGACACCTGCAGACCTGCTTCACCGCTTGTAAAGCGACTCCCCTGCAGGTGGGGAGCCGGGGGATGGAGCCCAGGGCTGAAACCGGGATCCTTACCGGAATCCTTACGCCATGTGGGCTTAACCTGCTGTGCTACAGCCGGACTCCCTAAGTTAATTAATTTTTACCAGGGCACTGCTCAGCTCTGGCTCATGGTGGTGCTAGAGACTGCACCTGTACCTCAAAGCTTCAAGCATAAGAATCTTTTTGCATAACTATTATGCTATCTCCCCAGCCCTCTTTAAAATATATATATATATATATATATATATATATATATATATATATATATATATATATATTTCCCCTTAGGGCACAGTGGTGGCACAGCTGGTAGAGCAGACATATTACAATGTTCAAGGATCTGGGTTCAAGCCCCCAGGTTCCCACCTGCAGGGGGGCTGGAGCTTCAAGAGGAGTGAAACAGTGCTGGTCTGTGGGTTTCTCTCTCCCTCCCAACCCTCTCAATTTCTGTCTCTGTCCAAATAAATAGATAAACTATATATTTTAAAGGTATTAAAGCATTTTTTCCCCAGCTAGAGGGAGAGGAGACACACCACGGCACTGCTCCACCGCTTTCACACTGCTTCCATGTGGTGGCCCAGGACTCAAACTCAGCCCCTCCAACATGATGAAGAGTGCACTCTGTCAGTCAGGTCCCCAGTCCCTGAAAGCCACTTCTGGGCCAGGGAGATAAACCGGCTTGCACACCTGAAGGTGCACAGACCACAGGTTCGATCCCAGGCACCACCTTATGCTGGAGCTGAGCAGTGCCCTGGACCCTCCCTGTCTCTCTCTCTCACCTCCCTCATAATAGATAAATATGCCTTTAAAAAGAAAGAGTGCATGTGGCACAAAGCGCAGGAACCAGAGTAAGGATCTGGGTTCGAGCCCCCAGGTCCCCACCTGCAGGGGAGTGGCTTCACAGGCGGTGAAGCAGGTCTGCAGGTGTCTGTCTTTCTCTCCCCCCTCTCTGTCTTCCCCTTCTCTCTCCATTTCTCTCTGTCCTGTCCAACAACGATGACACCAATAATAACTACAACAATAAAAACAACAAGGGCAACAAAATAAATAAATAAATAAATAAATTCTTTAAAAAAGGAAAAGAAAGAAAGAGCATGGGAGATGAGCATAGTGGTTATGCAAAAAATACTTCTTGTGCCTCAGGCACCAAAGGTTCCAAATTCAATTCTCAGCACCACCCTAGGCCAGAGCTGAGCTGTGCTCCGGTGAACAAGAAAGAAAAAAACTTCCTGTAGTGGTGGTGAACTGTCTCATAACACTGTTCTGGATACTTTTCATTTCTGAAGATTTTTTTTAAAAAGATATTTTGTTTTGGGGGGGAGGGAGAAATAGAGAGAGATAGAGATAGATACAGGAGAAAGACCAGAGCACTGCTCAGCTCTGGTTTATGGTGGGTCTGGAGATTGAACCTGGTACCTCAGAGCCTCAGGCATTAACCATTATGCTATCTCCCCAGGCCTCATTTTAAAGATTTATTTATGAGAGAGAAGAAGAGGACCAGAGCATTACTCTGACACATGAATGGACTTTTAGAGACTCCTTCCTGCAGTGGATTCACTCAGCTGACTGAAGAAATGAGTTTTAGAAAATTGGAGAGAGAGAGAGAGATTGAAATGGGTCTTTCCCATCTGACCATCTGATGCTAAAGTTTCATTTTATATCCTGCTCTGAAGAAATGAAACTATCCAAGACACAAGAACTCCCTTTCTACAATGAGTTTCCTGTTCCTTAACCCAAGAAGGAATGTCCCTACAGTGAACTCTTAGACTGCAGCCAAAATAAATAAAATACTAAAAAAATAAAAGCAGTGTTCTGCATAACCACTATGCCATCTGCCACCCCCAAGTCTGTTTCTTACAATGGAATTCATCACAAACCTCACCTTAATAGCGGATGTTTTCCCCTTTCCACACAGATTCTAGCCCGAGATGTAACTGAGCTTTCTGACCACCTCCCCCAAATAGACCCTCCTATACTTCAACTTGAGTCCCATGGTCTGAAGGAATGGACCTTATAATACACGCCAGTCTCTTCCTGTAAAGAATCCACCCAGTCCCCTTGCACTAGCAGGGAGGGATGAATTCTTCATGCAAACCCTTCTCTAAATAGTTCTAACCTCTCACCCATATTCACAGCCACACTACCTAACCCAGTTGGATCCCTCTCTGGCAATGAAAATGGAAACTGAGATGGGAGGGGGGAATAGAAAGAGAGACACCTGCAGACCTACTTCATCTCTGTTCAAGCTTCCCCTGTGCAGGTGGGGAGTGGGATGTGTGTACTCACTGCACGGTGCCCTCCCATAGGGGATCTTTAGACAGTGGGCTTTTCCACTCTCCCAAACGTGGAATGAAACGAACCATTTCCTATTTAACTAGTCCCCATTAGTTTCCGACTCTGAATCTTACTGTCCCTCCAGGGCGTTCCAAGGAATTCTGAGAGCTGTCTTTTTTTCCCCTTTTTCCTCCTCTCTCTGCAACCCCCCACCCTCACCCCAGTCCTGACCCACCTTCGGGGTGAGGGTCACCCTTCAAATAACTGTGGGACTTAGGGCTCTCGGGACAGGAGAGGCTGCACTGACCTGAGCATCTTGGTAGCCCTGGAGCAGCAGGAAGTAGGGGCGGTTGTTGGGGGCCTGGATGAGGCACTGGGTCAGCTGGTCGAAGTCACCGGGGTCTACAGGTCCCATCTGGGGGTCGGCTGCCCCGGGGGCCATGCTCAGTGCCTGCTGCCGGCGTTCCTGCTGCCGCCGCCGGCGACCCTGCAAGCTGAGCTCCGACACGCTGCGCCGCAGCGACAAGTTTTCCGAGCGCTCTTTGCCTCCAGACCCTGCAGGGGTCCCGGACCCCGACCCGGGCCCGGGACTGGCCAGAGCCGCCCCGCCGGACGCCGCCCGGGAGCGGTTCTTCTGTGGCCGCCACGAGGGGGCGCCCGAGCCTGCGGGGAGACATGGAGAGGCTGAGATTAGAGAGAGAGAGAGAAATTTACAAAGACATTTATTGGTTCTAGAGGGGGTGAGCCTGTTTCCCCGCACATCAGTATTTGCATCTGCTGTTCCCTGTGCCTGGAACTTCTACCCACATTGCAGTTTTCAGCTCATTCATTCCTGCAGCTGAGAAACCCGTTCTCTCATTAGTAGTTTTGAGCACCTGAGATTTGCCAGGTTGCTATTCTAGGCACCGGGGACTTACTTCTCAGTGAACAGAGAAGAACCTGCCCTCTGGGAAACAGAACCACCTTCACCTTCCCTGACACTGCAAGTTGAGGCTGCGAATGGTACCACTGGGCACTGGGAACCAGCAGAGTCCCAGCAGATAGAGTAAGAACTTGATGGAAACGACTCGAATGAAAGAGTGGGTGCCTCACTAGGCTGTGAAATCTAAGAAGAAAACAACCTGTCACTGCCCTAGCTATAACCTAAATAAATGTCTGCATAGTAGACTAAATGACTGCTTTTTGGAAAGGAAATGTAGACCTTCCACCAGACTTTCTTTCTTTGAAATTCAGTTAGTCAGAGAGGGAGGGAGTACTGCTCTGCTGTTTGTGGTGCCATGTGTGGAGTGTTTCCACATGGTCCTCGCTCATGGCAAAGTGTGAACTCTACCAAGTGAACTAATTGATTATTGTTGTTGTTGCCACAAGGGTTATTGCTGGGGCTCAGTGTCTGCACTATGAATTCACTGGACCTGATGGCCATTTTCCCCTTTCTTTCTTTCTTTCTTTCTCTCTCTCTTTCTATTTTTACTTGACAGAACAGAAAGAAATTGAGACCTGCAGACCAGCTTCACCATTCATGAAGCATTTCCCCTGCAGATGAGGAGTGGGGGCTCAACTCTTATCCTATGCACCACTGTATGACTTTATTTTATTTTATCACCAGAGTACTCCTCAGTTCTAGCTTATGGTGGTGTGGGGGAATTTGGAGTCTCAGGCATGAGAGTCTCTTTGCATAACCATTATGAGATCTCTATCTACCTCTGCCTTTTTTTTTTTTTTTTTGCTCTTTTTTTAAAGTAACTTGTGCCAAGTCCTGTGCTAAAACTCTCTATATGCATTATCTTACTGGACCTTCACCTTGGAGTTCATTGAGTATAACCAGCTCAGAATGAATCAGGATCCAACACTGAGTTGGATGAGATTAACTGCTACATTACTCAGGACCAGAAAATCACTAGGATTCTCTGAGTGGCCCCTAATCTTCATGAATCAGTCCTCATTCCTGTCAGACTTGTTCCAACAATCATCTCGCCACTGAGGCCATCTGTTGGAGAGAGGTGCATGCAAAGACCAGTCCCCCCAGGCTGCATCCCCCCTCACCCTCCCCACACACAAATACACACTGCAGCCTTGTCTTAAACTTCTGCAAATCTCTCCCCCCTATACTCATGCTCAGACCTCAAGATTATGCTTACACTTCCCAGTTAGTCTAGCTTAAAACCACCTGCTCTGAGGTTCTGCCCATTCTTAGATCCTGAACTAGTTATCTATTTTCTCCCTCCTAAGGTTCGTCCCCTTCTAATCTTCATTCACATGGGCATACTCTACAGCAACCCACTCAATCTACTGCTCCAAGAGACTTCAGGCTTTAGGTACCGGGGCCACTTTGCATCTGCCCCACCTCTTGACCTCTTGCTCTGAGCAAGACAATTCTGTAAAATCACAGCCCAAACTCCAATGGCATCGTCCTCTAGACTACCCTACTGGCTCACCCGGGTCCTGTCCCAGCTCCTCCCTCCCCTTAACTCGGTGCTATAGGTCGTTCCAGTCTCCTGTATGGGTAGGCGCCCACCCAGCCAGATTGGCGTCCACCCTCTCGGCCCGCAAGCCTGGTCAGCCAACAAGCCCCAGCCCACCTTCCACTAACCCCGCCCACTCCACATGACCCCGCCCCAGAACAGCTGTTCACCACTGTGAGGCCCCGCCCCTCTATCAGACCCCGCCCAATGATTGGTTGGCCCCGCCCCTGAAGTAGCCACCCACAACTCTTCAGTGTCGGTCCTCGATGGCCCCGCCCCTTTACCCAACAGGCCCCGCCCTCTCGCTAGTTGGTCCCGCCCCCAGAGCAGTCTTCTGCCACTCCCAACCTTCGCTTCTCAGTGGCTCCGCCCCTCCCGCCATCTGGTCCCCCGTATTTGCGAATTGGCCCCGCCCCTGGAGTAGTGGTCCCGCCCCTCCATCAAACCGGCTCCGCCCACTCACATGCTGGTCCCGCCCCCAGAGGAGTCGCCCGCCACTCCCAGTCTTCTCTCCTCACTGGTTCCGCCTTCCCTCTACTTGGTCCCTTTCATTCTCCAGTTGGCCCCGCCCCCGGAGTAGCCGCCCACCGTAAGAGACCTCGCTCCCAGCCCCGCCCCAGCCCCGCCCCTCCCTCCACTGACTCCCTCTATTAGCATTAGCCCCGCCCCCAGCCCCGCCCCTCCCTCCACTGACCCCGGCTATTCGCATTGGCCCCGCCCCGATTAGCCGCCCATCACTCCGAGACCTCGCTCCCAGCCCCGCTCCTCCCCTGACTCCCTCTATTAGCATTAGCCCCGCCCCCAGACCCGCCCCTCCCTCCACTGACCCCCGGCTATTCGCATTGGCCCCGCCCCCGAGTAGCCACCCGCCACTCTGAGACCTCGCTCCCAGCCCCGCCCCAGCCCCGCCCCTCCCTCCACTGACCCCGGCTATTCGTATTGGCCCCGCCCCCGAGTAGCCGCCCACCACTCAGAGACCTCGCTCCTGAGAGCCCCCAGCCCCGCCCCTCCCTCCACTGACCCCGGCTATTCGCATTGGCCCCGCCCCCGAGCAGCCGCCCGCCACTCGAGACCTGGCTCCTGAGGCCCCGCCCCCAGCCCCGCCCCTCCACTGACTCCGGCTATTCGCATTGGCCCCGCCCCCGAGTAGCCGCCCGCCACTCAGAGACCTCGCTCCCAGCCCCGCCCCTCCCTCCACTGACCCCGGCTATTCGCATTGGCCCCGCCCCCGAGCAGCCGCCCGCCACTCGAGACCTGGCTCCTGAGGCCCCGCCCCCAGCCCCGCCCCTCCACTGACTCCGGCTATTCGCATTGGCCCCGCCCCCGAGTAGCCGCCCACCACTCAGAGACCTCGCTCCCAGCCCCGCCCCTCCCTCCACTGACCCCGGCTATTCGCATTGGCCCCGCCCCCGAGCAGCCGCCCGCCACTCGAGACCTGGCTCCTGAGGCCCCGCCCCCAGCCCCCAGCCCCGCCCCGGGCTCACCGTCCGCGTCCGCAGCCCCGAAGGCCTCCTGCTCCAGGCGGCGCGCCTCCTCGCGGCCGCGCAGCTCGAAGCGCCGCGCCCAGCCGTTCCGCGCGCGCCACAGCTCCTGCACCAGCAGCGGGCGCTCCGAGTCGCCCAGCACGCGCAGGTGCTCCGCCCGCCACTCGCCGGCGTCCACGCCGCCCCTCGCCTGCCGGCCCAGCGCGTCGCACAGCGCGAAGGCGTCCACGCAGCCGCTCTCGCCGGGGCCGCCCGCCAGCCCGTAGCGCTCCAGCGCCTCGGCCACCAGCTCGCGCGCCGTGGAGCGCGCCGTGGCCAGCACGCTCTTGTAGTTGGCGCCCGACGTCAGCCCGGCCCCGAAGATCTTGAGGACCCCGGGGGACGCGGCGGGGCGGGCGGCCAGCGGGAGCTCGGGGGCCACGCCGGCCGCCAGCTCGGGGAGCTTCTTCTCGCTGGCCCAGCGCTGCGCGGCCCCCGGGCTCCCCGCGCCGCCCGCCGCCGCCGCCCCGGCGCCCGAGCCCCGGAACAGCTGGGAGATGCGCTTGGCGCGGCTGCCCGACGCGCCCCCGGCCGCCTTCACCGCGCCCACCCGCCGCAGCTCCACGTGCGGCGGCGGCGGCGGCGGCTCGCTGCTGCGGCTCCCCGTGTCGGAGGACGAGGACCTGGGACGCGGGTCCAGAAAGACGCGGGGACGGGGCATGGGGGAGGGGTTGAGAGAAGGGGGGAGCAGAGACCCAGGTAGAGAGAGACAGCGAGACTCAGAGAAGCGGGGTGGTGGGCACAGAGATCCCACGGAGGGTCCAGAGATGGGGAGGGGAGTGGCACAGAGGCCAGAGGTAAAGAGGAGAGAAAAAGAAAATAAATAAATAAATAAGGTGGCCCCGGATGTGGCGCCAAGGATAAAGCACTGGACTCTCAAGCATGAGGTCCTGAGTTCAATCCCCGGCAGCACATACATGTACCAGGGTGATATCTGGTTCTTTCTCACGCTACTCCTATCTTTCTCATAAGTAAATAAAAATATTAAAATAAATACGTAGTGGTCTAGGACGTGGCGTAGAGGATAAAAGCACTGGGCTCTCAAGCATGAGGTCCTGAGTTCAGTCCCCAGCAGCACATGTCCCGGAGTGAATGTCTGCTGCTTCCTCTCTCCCCTCCAATCTTCTTCGTTAATAAGTAAATAAAATATTTAAAAATAAATAAGGGCGAACCTCGCAGAAGGAAATGCCAAGAGGTGAGCGGGGAGGGGAGGGAAGGAAGGTGAATCAAAAGCCTCCACCTTCTTTCTGCACCCCCTGCCCCGAATCCATCGGCCCCAGTCCACCTCCCGGCCCAGCCTTCCATCCATCCCTGGGTCCACTGCCTCCTCCCTTGTCCGTTCAGGACAGGAACCTGAGCTGACTCTTTCCGGGTCCCTGGCATGACCTAACACAGGGGCTGGGGCTTGAGCCCGGATAGAAAGGGGGCAGGTGGGGGAGGACACACTCACTTGACGGAGGCAGCACTAGGCCAGCGGCGCCCCAGCTTAGCAAGCTGCTTCCTGGGAGAGTTGATCCACAGGCCCACCGGGAGATGGAGCTTCCCGAAGCGGGGGCTTCCCCCCTCTTTCCTTTCTCCAGATAGCATGACCCTAAGGGAGGGTGGGCAAAGCCCCCTATTCCTGAGGTCCTGAATGGTGGAGTTGGCGGGGAGGGCAGTGTCAGAGGGTGGAGGGTGTTGGGGCTCAGACTCCTGCCTCAGGCTGGAAATCTGGGCTTCCTGGAGTGCGAGTATATGGGAGGTGTCTGGGGGCTGACACCTGGGGCTGTGGGAGGAGGGGGCTGGACTGGGGGGGGGGTCCCCAGCTGGATCTTACCCGGTTTCGGGTCCCCGGCAGCAACCGGGAGGCCCTGGCTCCGTTGGCCTGGGTTGGTTCCTGACCCCACCGCTCCTGTTTCAGCCTTTGCCTCTGCCCCAGCTCCCAGAACTGGGTGGGGGACAGGAAAAGGCGAGAGGAAACTGGGCAGGAAGAGCGGGGAGGGGGCGTCCTGTGAGGGGGACCGGGGCTGGGGGAGGAGATCTGGGGAGGGCTGGGCCTGTCCGACTCCTGAATTCTGGAACCACACAGAAGCTTCCCTTACCCAGAGTGCGGATGGGGTGTGTGTGTGGGGGGGGGGGCAGGTTCCCAGCCTCTGCTCCCACACACGGGAGATGCCCACCACCCCAACCCACGCCCAGGTCAAGAGGAAACAAACAAACAAAACAAAGCCAGGATCAGTTGGTTAGAGAACCAGATACATCTTTATTCGTCCACTGATTCCATGCCACTTTTCTCTGATTCCGTGGCCTCTCTCTCTGTCTCAGTGACATTTCCCTCAGACTCCAGGACATTCTCCTGGGCGAAAGAGTTCTCTGTGGATTTTTCGGAGGCGTGAGACTGCTCCTCGGCTTCCTTGCCAGCGCGCGGTAGCAAGGACTTGAGGAAGTGGATCACCTTCTCAGAGCGAGAGAAAAACAGCCTGGGAGCGGGGTGGATGTAAGGGACCCGGATTAGGTCCTGGCTGAGCCGAGGACTGCTCCCCCACCCCCGGCCCCCCAGTCTCCCTTTGAGCTGTGACACGAGCGAGTCCCACCGAGTTGCGGAGGCCCTCCTCGCTCGCTGGCCCGGCGGTCCAGAGCTCCCACACCCCCTCGGGCCAGGCTTTAGGGTTAGGGCCCCTCCCTCGAGCCCTGCCTTCTTCACTGGGCGGCTCACGCGGTCGCTGTGCCGATGATCACAACCACCAAGCCCCAGGTCAGCAGCCCCACCAGGCGACCACTCAGCACATTCCCGGGCTGCGGAGACTCTAAAGGCGGATTCTGGGTGCCTGTGGACACCTCCAAAGGTACCTTCCCCCCGGGGGGGGCGGCCGTGGATGGGGTCTCCTCATGGATTCTTTTGGGCAACACTGAGAGAAGGGAAGAACCCTCAGACCAAATCGACAGACAGCCCAACGCACTTCAGGACCCGATCTCCCCACACCCCCATAACCACGCCTCCGATAGTGTGAAGCCGCAAGTCTCCCCGGATGCCACGCCCCCAGGGAATCCCTGGGCACCTGGCTAAGCGCACACATCAGTGTGCAAGGACCTGGGTTCAAGCACCCGGCCCCCACCTGGGGGACCCACATGAGCAGTGAAGCAGTGCTACAGGGGTCTCTCTCTCTCTTTCCTTCTTCTATCCTTTCTCTCTCCACTTCTGTCTTTATTCTAAATAAATAAAATATTAAAAACCTCCAACTCCCCTCCTACCCTATGGTTTTGTTAATTAATCCTTTCTTAAATTAAAAAAAAATTTTAAAAAAAGGAGTTTACTACAGGACAGTAATATCCATTCTCCAACAGATTACACTTTTCTATTACTTTCAGTATCAATTTTGGGGTATCACTTGGCATTATTTTTTTTATTTCTTTAATATTTATTTATTCCCTTTTGTTGCCCTTGTTTTATTGTTGTAGTTATTATTGTTGTAGTTGTTGGATAGAACAGAAAGAAATGGAGAGAGGAGGGGAAGACAGAGAGGGGGAGAGAAAGATAGACACCTGCAGACCTGCTTCATCACCTGTGAAGTGACTCCCCTGCAGGTGGAAAGCCAGGGACTCGAACCGGGATCCATATGTCGGTCCTTGCACTTTGCGCCACCTGCCCTTAACCTGATGCGCTACTGCCCGCCCAACTCCCTTAGAATTATTTTTATACAAATGGAAAATTTTCAAAGGTATGTATGTACATACCTATGTATATAATTATTTATAGTCCATTGATATGGGCTGTAACAGAAATAATGCATGTTCCTGTCATGTAGCACAAATTATTCAGAATGTAGGGAAAAAAATAAAATAAAATAAAAAATAAATAAATAAAAACCTCCAACTTGTGGCAACAGCCCTGTGCTGACCTTTGACGTGGAAATGAATGATGGTAGCGGGGCTGGATTGCACGGTGCCCAGCTCACAGAGGTACGTGCCTGCGTCCTTCGGATCCACCATGGGCTTGCTCAGCGTAGACTCTTTCCCTCTGGACACCAAGGTCTTAGTATTGTTCTGCCAGACCTACACCCAAGCTCAAGGGGTCACAACAGAGGCCTGGGAAATTCAGGGATGGGGGTGGGGTGGGGGTGAAACAATCATGGGGGCGGGTGTGTGTGGGGGGCTCAGGACGGAGGAATGGGAAGTCTAAGTGGTCAGGGGCTTGGAGGGGATGGGGATCCAGGAAAAGAGGTGGGTAGGTCAGCAGAAGCCATCATGGGTCATGGGGGTTGTGGGTGCAGGTCTGCGGAGAATCTGATGGAGTTTAGGGGGTGGGGACGTGTTGTAGGAGTTGGAGGACCACACCCTGTAAAAACTGTAATCCGTCAGGCCTTGAGAGGCTTGATGCCAGTTGAGCTCACAGTCCAGGATTAAGTCTTCCATGGCGTGGACCTGGATCTCCCGCTCTGGGGAATGGGGGTGGGGTAGAGGGGGGCTCTGGTGGGCCGCGCCCCTGCTTCCAGCCCATCCCCGTCATCCCTCCTCTTCTCGTTCTGGTTCTCCGGTCTCCACCCTCCCTCGACTCAGTCTCGCCCCGGACTTGGTCCCCCTGGCGCCAAGCCCTCGCTCTCACCCCCACAGTCGATGGACTTTCGACAAGCGTGGACCTGCTTCTGACAGGTATTGCACCAAATGAGAGTCTGCAGCATGGTCCCTGCAGGGGCAGGGGCGAGGCTGCAGTCGCCCGCTGGGGCGGGGCTCACAGGAAGGGCAGGACCAGGAGGGGCTGAGACTTGCGAGGTGCTGAGGGCAAAGTGGAAGGCCAGGAACCCCTCATCTCCACCCCTAGACACCGAGACCCAAAGCGGGGAGGAGAAAAACTGGGGCATGAACGAGAGGCAGAGGACCAGCCCCTGCAGTACAGACTCACCACAATTATTGGGACAAAAAGCTACCTCGGGAGAAAGGGGAGAAAGAAAGGGGAAAAAGGATCAGTTTTCCAAATCAGAGGGAAGGAGAAGGTAGAGACTAGGCTGAGGCTTTACCCACCGAGGGATGGAGATATATGTTAGGCGCCCTGCCCCCCGCTCCCCCTCCCCAATGGGGACAGGGACACTAGAACTGTGGAAAGGGACCAGGACTCCTATCTTCCCTCACCCTCTTTTTGAAACTGAGCAGCGTAGCGGGCAAAGTTTTCTTTCTCCAGGTGCAACATCCAGAAGAGCTCCTTTACAAAGAGCTCACCTGTGAAGAAACAGGTGGGTGCAGGGAGGCCTCCACCCCGACCCCTTCTCCCCTTTCCATCCTTTGTGAAATGCAGTATATATATATATATATATATATATTCTTTCTGCAGAGTTTAACACTCCCATTTGGGAGAAGGATTGTGAAATTAAATAACCCCACTGAACGGAATGCTGGCCATAAAGTTAAGCAGCGACTGGGATGAAGACACTAACCCGGCGACCTGGCTCCAGTCACCACCAGACTAGGGGAAACCAGCCATCACTTCCCTGAGAGATTCTGCAGCTGCCCTTACCCCCACCTCTGCCACATGCATGTACCTTTTACTCTGCTTTCCATGATGCGTTTCAACTCCTTCAGCAAACTCCAGGATGCCTTTTCCAGCGTAGGTTCATCTGTGGAGGGGTGGGGGGTGGTGGGAGAGACAGAACCCCAGATTCCAGCATCACTATCTCTGGCTCCACTAGCATTAGAAACTACAATACCGGGAGTCGGGCGGTAGCGCAGTGGATTAAGTGCACATGGCGCAAAGCGCAAGGACAGCTTTAAGGATCCCGGGCTCCCCACCTGCAGGGGAGTCACTTCACAAGCAGTGAAGCAGGTCTGCAGGTGTCCTTCTCTCCCCCCTCTGCCTTCCCCTCCTCTCTCCATTTCTCTCTGTCTTATCCAACAACGACGACATCAATAACAACAACAACAATAAACTTTAACAATAAAACAACAAGGGCAACAAAAAGGAATAAATAAATATTAAAAAAAAAAAAGAAACTACAATACCCATGGGGCTACTTGGACAGGGACAGGCCTAGTTAATAGGCTGGCCACTCGTTGCCTTCTGGGAATTGTAGTTTTAGTATATAACTTGCAGGGAAGGGAGCCGGTATGTTAGTCCAGGAGCACTCCAGAATCTGCACATCAGGGTGGTGGGGGTAGATAGCATAATGGTTATGCAAAGAAACTCTCACGCCTGAAGGCCCCGGGTCCCTGGTTCAGTCTCCTGCACTACCATAAGCCAGAGCTGAGCAGTGTTCTGGGGGAAAAAAAAAAAAAAAAAACACCCAGAATCTGCACCTCGGACTTCTCTATTTCAGAACCCAGGAGGCCTCCAGCCCCTATTTTCCCCTGACCCCAGACCCAGGATGTCGGCGCTCCGCCCTGCCCTCACCGACGACCCCCATATAGGAATCCTCGTGAATCGGCAGTTCCTTGAAATCCTTCACGGCCTGCTTTACCCTGTTCATAAAGTCTTTGTGATGTTTGACCTCCAGGTGATCGGGCAGGTACTCCGTCTCTAAGGACTGTAGCGCCTTCTCAACCTTGGGGTCACAGATGACACAGCCCCGAGCAGGAAGCAGGCAGCCGGCCAGGGCCGCGCCCAGGAGGAGGGGAAGCCGCGACCCCATGACACCCAGAACGCGACGTGCTGAGACCCCCAGGGAGGGTCCTCTCACGCAGGGCCGAGAGGAAGTTAATGTCAAACGGAGATCAGAGTTCCCTACCCCACCCCGCGCCCCCCTAGACGATTACTGCCCGACCTCGGTTCCTCGGTGCGGGACCCTCTACCACGTGGGGTCGCTGG
>NW_026647504.1:0-38575 GCF_950295315.1 Erinaceus europaeus | reverse complement strand
GAAAGGAGACATTAACAAAACTGTAGGATAGGAGGGGTACAACTCCACACAATTCCCACCACCCGATCTCCATATCCCATCCCCTCCCTTGATAGCTTTCCCATTCTCTATCCCACTAGGAGTATGGCCACCAGGTTCTGGATGCCACTTTCAGTTTTTTACAGATCAAAAATTTAAGTAGATTGAAAGGAATTTAAACAATTGTGGTCTGGGAGGTGGCACAGTGGATAAAGCATCAAACTCTCAAGCAAGAGGTCCTGAGTTCAGTCCCCAGCAGTACATATGACAGAGTGATGTCTGGTTCATTCTCTCTCTCCTCCTACCTTCCTCATGAATAAATAAAATCTTTTTAAAAAATAATTTAAACAATCAATTTATAATAGCTCCTAATAGTATACGATTTGTATGTATGATAGAAATAATAAATAATAAATAAATAATAGGGAGTCGGGTGGTAGTGCAGCCGGTTAAATGCACGTGGCGCAAAGCGCAAGGACCAGCGGAAAGATCCTGGTTCAGCCCCTGGCTCCCCCTGCTTCACAGGCAGTGAAGCAGGTCTGCAGTTGTCAATCTTTCTCTCCCCCTCTCTGTCTTCCCCTATTCTCTCCATTTCTCTCAGTCCTATACAACAATGACAACATCAATAACAACATTAATAACTGGAATAAAACAACAAGGGCAACAAAAAGGAATAAATAAATAAATATTTTTGAAAAGAAATAATAAAACATTTGTTGATTATAAATTATTTATAGTCAATAATATAAATAGCATAATAACATGGCATCTAAATAAAGTAGTTTATATCTTATTTTATTGATATATTTCAACTTTCATTCATTATTAATATTTTATGCATTATTGTCTACATACATAAACAATTTTACTAAAATTGAGAACATATTAGTTCATAAAGACACCATGACATTGTAGAAAGCAGAGACAGTCATAGGAATCAGAATCTCCCCAATGAAAAATAAATCAGAAATTAATAAGTAATCAAAAAAATCAATCCAAACTCTATCCATTTTTAGTCCTCAGAAAAGAGACCCCAGGTGTATTTGTTATCAACTTACAGTTACAAAAACTACCATAAACACTGATGAATAGGTTTTAAAACATAATTACAGCAGAAACAATAAAAGAAAAATCTTTGTCTTCCTATACTATTTGACTGGTTTGTGTTACTTTTATCCTACTTTTAACAACAAAAGTTAAGCACAAACTAAAACAAAGCATGGAAAAATAGGAACATAATCAATGTGTATATAAATACCACTTTGTTGTCTCTGAACCTGTGCTTGATGAAATAAATAAAGCAGGTTTCTGGTATCAACCAGGGGGGAAAAAAACTATTACCCACAATTCCTTACAATGTCTGCTTGATGATTCAGCAATGACAGTACAATAAATCTGCTTGTTCATGAGAGGACTGCATAACCCAGTTAGGAAACCTGTGTCATCATACATCACCAGGAAGTGCTACAGGCCAAACTCTGGAGAGTGATACTGCTCTGGTTTTTATCAATTTTTTCATAGACTCCTCCAGACATCACTGTCTTGTCCAGTGTAGCTGATTCCTAGCCATATTTCCCACTTTCCTGCCTCCTTTCATTACCTGTACTAAGATAAATCTCCTCATTTTGGCAGAGTGATTGAATATATAGCTTCTTCCTCTTGCTGTGATCAATACATGCAGGGAGATAAGTCAACTGACAAAGGATGAATGGGAGAAATGGCCTGACTCCATGATTATGTCTTTTGCTTGAGGGACTTCCAACATTCATGATGTAATCCATAAAGATAATACACATTTTATAAGAATATGACCACAAGCTGTACATCATAACAATGGTGTCATAAACTCATTCAAGAGAGGCTTTTAGGTACAGCAGGTCCTTGAATAAAGTTGCCTTAAACATTTTTTTTTTTACTATAGTGTCCATGAGGAAAAAAAAATTCTTGGTTACTTTAACAAAATGAATGTATTCAAATATCTGCTTTTATGAGATTGCATCATATGGAATAAAATAGATGGTCTCAGCATCTGGTCTCAGGAGCTAACCAGATTAATACTTTGATGGAATAAAATGGATGGAATTTAAGGTGATTATACTCATGAATTAAGTAAAAAGCTAAAGGACAACAGAGGATGGTTTCATTAATGTGATGAATATAAATAATTAAATCAAATGAACTTGCAAAAATAATGGCAGCCAAACCTTCTCCTAGACTTTGAGAGCACTATGGCGGTTATAGGGTGGGCACATAAGACTTTAATGGAGATGCAATAATTGATACTGACCATGGAAAAAAGAAAAAAAATAGAATTACTTTCTGTTGTAAAATCTAAAAACAAATATATGCTTTCACTATAGGTGGTTTCACCTGAAGTCACAGTTTCTAAGAACCAGTTGAGTCATAGGACTCAACAAGATACACTGCTTCTGTCAAGATTTGGGGCTCAGTTCTTCCAGGTTTTGTCCATATGTGGAAATAAATAGGACTAAAAATGTCTACTTTTTTTTTTGGCACTAGGATTTCCTTGGGCTTCTTGCTTCCACAATTCCACTGCTCTAGGTGGACCTTATTTTTTCCCTTTCAGTCTAAGAAAGAAAAAGAAAGACACCACCACACCATAAAACTACTATTCATAAAGATTTCTCTGGTGCCTGGTATACTTAAGCGGTGCTGAAGACTTAAACCCAAGTCCTTGTGAATAATAAAGTATGAATCTGCCAGGTGAGTTATCTGCCATCCCACTATCAATAGTTTCAATAACATTGAATCCATCTACTTAAGCAGTACCCTATAACTTCTGACATAATTACTTTGGGTAATGTCTAAAGGATCATCTCAATGATTTAGTACTCATATACCATATTGTCAGTTCTAGCCATAGTTTTGTTGTAATATCTGCCATATTTTCTCTGATCTGGTGTTGTGCTGCACTGCAGAGAAGAGAGAGAGGAGATCTGAAGCGAAGAGGGGACACAAATCTTTATTTGCATTGGCACCTCAGAGTTGGGTAAGAGAGAAGCAGGTTGGGCCACATGGAGGTAGCAAAAATGGCCGCCTCACACAGTAACCTTTCCTGCATTTAAACACCAAAGTGAAGAGCCGGCAAGAGAGTGAGGAGCGGAAGAAGAAGGGATTTTATGGGAGTAGTTCTCACGAGAATGGGAAGGGGGAGGAGTAACCATAGCACTCCAGGGTAGGATAATAACTCTCATGAGAATGGGAAGGGGGAGGAGTAACCAGAGCACTGCAACTATTGTGGGGAATAGACAATGCCCTGAGGGCACAACATGGCGGAACAGGTGCTCTGAGAATGTCCCAACTCTTGTGGGAACTAGCAATAGCCTGAGGGGACAACATGGCAGATGTGACTGCATCTGCACAATTTCCCAGCAATCTGCCCTAGCCTGTTCCTTTGTAAAGACTACCTGCAAAGACACTTGGAGATGCTGTTCTACCAATAATTTTTGCTAAAACAATACAGCCAACTTCAGAGGTAGCCACCTTATTTTCCCAACCTTCAAGAAGTTAGTATGTTCCTACATTTGTGAGGAAGTGAAAGTATGTCTTTGTAAGTAATGTGCTACCATGCAGTATGGGGGTACCAAAGCTATTCTGCCTACCCCTTGAATCACATTCCTTTATGGAATTAGTTCTGTTAGTCTTGGCTTCTAATCATTCTCTCTCAATCTCTTTCTCTATCTCTTTCTCTTTTTTTTAACTTTTATTATCTTATTTATTGGATAGAAACAGCCAAGTATCAAGAGGGAAGAGAGAAATAGGGAGAGAGACACCTGCAGATCTGCTTCATCACTCATGAAGCTCTCCTCCTACAGGTGGGAACTGTGGGCTTGAAGTCAGGTCCTTGTGCTTTGTAACATGTGTGCTCAACCAGGTTTGCCATCACCCAGCCACAACAAATTTTCTTTTTCTTTTTTTTAAATTTTTATTTGTTTGTTTGTTTGTTATTGGATAAAGACCAAAAAAAATTGTAGAAGGTGTAGATAGAGAGGGGGAAAAGACAGAGTGACACCTGCAGCCCTACTTCACCATTCATGAAGCTATCCCCTGCAGGTAGGGGTCAAGGGGCTTAAACCCAGGTCCTTGTGCACTGTGATGTATGCACTTAACCTTGTGTGCCACCACCTGGCCCCTCTTCTATCTCTAACCTCCTCTCTCTCTGTCTGTCTCTCTCTCTCTTTCTTCCTCTTTCTCTTTCTCTCTAGTGTTAAAAGAGCCTGTCACATGTGATTTCACTGCTTTGAATCAAATTTTTCAGATAAGGAGAGACAGATAAACAGAGGTAAAGATAAAGAGACATCAGAGCACTAGAGTTTCTCCTGAGACCATGGAATTCCTATTTTGTATGCTAGGACTTGAATTTAGGTTATATACATAGTCATACCAGAGTGTACATAGGTATTTCACCTCTCTCTCCATCTCCTGCTCACAATATTACTCTAAAGGATTCAGCTCGGGTCTAGAGAATTGATTATCTGAAGTAACACAGTAGGTGTGATCCCTCGACTCTGGTTTCGGACTTCGGAAATTTACTTCCACTCGTGTCTATCAATCTCTACAGGTAGAATCCTTCCAAGAAGAATTCTGTTTCATCAATTCTACTCTTTAATTTAATTTTTTAAAAGAATTTATTTCTTCATGAGAAAGACAGGAGGAGAAAGAGAAAGAAAACAGCATTACTCTGGTACATGGACTGAACTCAGGACCTCATGGTTGAGCATCCAACACTTCATCCACTGCACCACCTTCCAGACCACTGATTCTACTCTTAATTTGCTTTCATTTTGACATGTAATATCTAATGGAATTCCTTGACCCAAAAAACAAATTATATGCATAACATTTGGTAAACTATAAGAAAAAAAAATAAGTCCTCACTATACTTAACAATCTCTGGAGTTACCACTTTTATTATTTATTTATTTATTTATTTATTTATTTATTTATTTATTTATTACCAGAACATTGTTCAACTCTGGTTTATGGTGGTGCAGTGCAGGGGACTGAATCTAAGACTTTGGAGCTTCAGGCCTGAGAGTCTCTTTGCATAACCATTATGCTATCTACCCACACTCTGGAGTTACCTTCTAATCAAGGTTGTTAAACTTCTTTAATCTTCCTTCTACCTCGAGACCTGCCCTGCCTGCAGGGTACATTAATCCTGACAGTTAAAACCCTAGCAACCATGGCTACGGAAGCTTTCTACCTTCCTGCTCTTTCTTTTCTCCACCCCCTTTCCCAGCCATCTCTGTTCCAGACTTGCCACTTCTGGTTTTACCTATAAAGCCCACTTCTTTTCCTGGTTTCACTCTTTTTTCTCTCCCAAGTCCCAACCTGGAGAAGGGCTAGCATGCAGAGTGGGAGGCGGCCATTGCAGTTTGGTGCCACGTGGCTTAACCCGCTGTGCTCACACCCGACTCTGGATCTTCAGCATGTATAAAGATTTGTATTGCTACCGCCACGAGCTTGGTTCCTGGATCCTCTCTCTCACCTGCAATGCTATCCCAGCATGTGGTCATGGCTAGGAACATTCCAGGCTGTACTAATTTCAGGACCCATCTTCATTGAGTGGTAGAGTACGTTGCCCAACCTCCCTTCAGAGAATGGGGCTGTCCCTATCATTGTTGATCCACACAAAGGGGTCCATTGTGTTGTTCCTGATGGAGATGACCAGTGACAGTGGAGAAAGGGATCTGTTAGAGGTCTAGGCCCATCATGTCTGTGTGAGAATCCCAGGAATCCCAGGTGATGGGATGGTCTGGTAGTGACCAAAGAACTATTATTAAAAGATGCTGGTCTCCTGCCCTTACTCAACTTTTGCAGTCCTTACTTTGTCTGACAAGGTTAGTCTTGTCACTAAGGGAAGTGAAATAGGTAATAGATGAGAAGGCTATCTAGGTATAAGTAGAAACTGTTTGATTAGGTACTTTATGTTGTCTTTTTTAGGTCTTTCTACTTGCTTGCTTTATTTATTGACTCACTGTAAACTATTATTCACTTTTACTTTAAGGTATATATTTTCCCCTAACTTATGTACACATGTGTATATATGGTCTATCTCATGGGCCCTGGTCTATATCTAGGTTTTGAGGCTTTATTAGGAAGTGCACCACCTGAAATGGAATTAAGGACATCTATGTGTAAGTAGCATTAAAGGACATAAATTATGGTAAATACGATAAATTAAATTATGATTAATTATGATACAGTGAATCCTAATAATGTGATTTAAATTTTTTTTTATATTTATTTTCCCTTTTGTTACCCTTGTTTTTTTATTATTGATATTGTTAATATGGATGTTGTTATTGATATCGTCACTGTTAGATAGGACAGAGAGAAATGGAGAGGGGAGGGGAAGATAGAGAGGGGGTGAGAAAGCTAAATACCTGTAGACCTGCTTCACCGCCTGTGAAGTGATTCCCCTGCAGGTGGGGAGCCGGGGGCTCAAATCAGGATCCTTACCCAGGTCCTTGCACTTTGCACCATGTGCACTTAATCTGCTGCACTACTGCCCGACTCCCAACAGTGTGATTTTCAAAGTTAACCCAATTTCCAAATAAATTGGTTATAACATTAACTATCTATTATTGCCTTCTTAAGCCCTAAAATAGCAGGAACCTTCCCTATTCTCTATGAAACTGATATTTCTTCCAGTCCTGGAACCTCTGGGGTGGGGCTCACTTTCTTGCATGAATCCCTTAGTTCATTCCAATTGATACTGCATCTGCTGATCTCAACCAAGTCAATGCAACCAGCACTACCGTGGCATTCTTCACTTTGGACTGTGTCCAGAGATGTCACACACAGAATGTCAACCCTCCAGCTTCCTTACTCAGAATTAAAATTCTTGTGGGGGTGAAAAAGGTAGAAAGTCTGGCTTCCATAATTGCTTCTCCACTGGACATGGGTGTTAGCAGGTCAGTCCATACCCCCAGCTTTTTCAATTTTTCCCTAGTAAGTTTTACTTTTTTCATATCTGTAGTCTTCACTCTCACTATAAATCAGCCTGGAGTAAATTTCTCCCACTATAGTCATCTTTCAATACCCAGGCAAAGGATCATTACACTAATGAAGACTTTTTGTCCCATTCTCTTTTTCTTCTTCACTATACAGAGAAAGCTGATTACTTCCTCCCAACACTGCACTCTACGAAATCCCATAGAACCATGACTTTTTTTTACTCATTTAATAATGATCAACACTATAAGATAAAATGTGTACAAATCCACACATTTAACACCACCAGAGTTCCATATCCCATCCCGTCCATTGGAAGTTTTCCTATTCTTTATGTCTCTGGGAGTATGGATCCAGGATCATTATGGAGTGCAGAAGGTGGAAGGTCTGGCTTCTGTAATTTCTTCTCCACTAGACATGGGCATTAGTAGGTAGATCCATACTCTCAGCCTGTCCCTATCTTTCCCTAGTGGGGCAGGGATCTGTAGAGTTGGGGTTCCAAGGTACATTAGTGAAGTCGTCTGGCCAGGGAACTCAAGTTGGTGAGAATCATGATATTTTATTTTACAAAACTTGCAGTACTTAAGGGCAAGATTGCATCAGAAGCATCTGTCTAAACATCCAGTGCTAAACAGAATAATTAGAATAAATAAAATAAGTACTGTTAGTATACCTTTACTGGCATATACAAATGAGGTATCATTATTTTCCCACTAAATGCTTAATTCAAATATATCTAACATTAGATGGTTTTTTCTTTATAGGAAATTTTCCCATAAATTAATAAACTAAATGATACATGGAAAAAATGAAGGAAAATACAGACAAGTCCATGACATGAATATTACTGCTGTTTCCAACCTTGCATCCTCTTGGTCCAGCACTGATTTTAGTGACATCTGGAATAAATAAAGTTATGATAAATCTCTCTGCTTTCTTTATGAGGAACTTCTCTGAAATTTTATAGATTCTAAGGCTGTGCCAGCATAGCCAGAAGCAGAAGGAAGTAAATATACTCCTTACCAAAGGGAGTTAGTAATTAAATATTTCAGGCACATGTCTCTCAGGTGGAACATTTCAGGCATATTCTGAATGCTTTCTTTTCAGAATACTGTAATTAAACTCCATTCTTCACATGGCCAGCAACAACAGTATATCTTTCATTAGCACTTCCTCCTTCTTCATTGTCTTTGTGTTCATGACTTCATGAGACCACTTTTCAGACGTTATTTTAGGATCCATGGTCAAGGAAACTAAAATAAGCCATGGGACCTTGCTATGGGCAGCTGACCCACTCTTTTATTTTTCCTCCAGGGTTATTGCTGGGCCAGCACTACTGCTCCTGTGACTACTCTTTCAATTTATTATTATTATTTTGATAGGAAAGAGAGAAATTGAGAGGGAAGGAGGGTAGGTACAGAGGGAGACAGACTAAGAGACACATGCAGATCTGCTTCACTGCTGGTGAAGCGACCTCCCTGCAAGTGGGGAGCTGAACCTCGAACCCAGATAGTTGTGCGGGTCCTAGTGCTTTGTACTGTGTGCACTTCATCCTGTGCACCACCGCCCAGCTCCACTGAACCACTCATTACAACACATTGATGCATGAAAACTATGCACACACACACACAAAGTAGAAGACACAAAAATGATTTAGAAAGCTACACAGCAATATATGTATGTATTATTAACTAAAGTCTGAAGTATTTCTAATGCAATCCTTTTGTACTAGTTTTGTCTCTATTTTCTCATATACTATACCTCATACATATTATTATATTTAAAATAAATTTTTAGAAATAACTCTCTGGGAGGGGCAGAGCCAAGATGGTGACTAAGAAGGAGGTACTGGCCTGAGTCCCGACAACAACCCTGGAAACAGTAGGATTGTTTGCCTTCAGCAGGACAGTAAATTTGGGGTCCTAGCTGTGACACCAAGGGGGTAAATATAGCTCAGTTTGGGTTAGAATATAGAGAAAAAAGAAAGGAAAAATTTTATTATTCCTAAAGAACAACCCTGCCCCCCCCTCCACAACCAGACCCTGGGTGCCACAGAGCTGCTCCTAGCAGGCTCTCCTACTGAGCTTCTTTCTTTACCAAGATTCCCAGCCCAACAGGGTTTCTATTCCAATTCTATTCCTTTCTGAAACCCTTGGACCTTTTTCGTTCTACCTAAGTTGCCAATTGGACCTACAAAAGGGAAAGACTGACCTGGGTTTTTTTTTCCTCATTTTGTTTTGTTTTTGTTTTTTGGATTTTTTGTTTGTTTGTTTGTTTTACTTTCTTAACAATCAGCTGCCTCTGCTTAGGTGGTTTGAGGCAATCTGGGACAGGTTTTTTTACCCTGCTCTATTTTATTATTAACATATATGGGTTATCCGTTTTCCCCCCACCTTTAGGTTGACCAGAATTAACTCTTAGTGTATTTTCCATTGCTAGGGGACTGGGCATCTTACCCATTATGAGAGGAACTTGTCTCACTACTCCTACCTCCTCTACCCACTCTCCCCTTCTCCCTCATCCTAGTTAATCAAAAAATAAAAGAAAATAAAATATAAATAGATAAATAACTCTTTCATTTCACTGCTCTTTTAGTACAGTTCTTTTTCTTATCTTTTATCTCTCTTGTTTTTCTTCTTTTTTTCTTGTCTTCCTTCCTTCCTCCTTCTACAGCTCTCTGAATTCACTGATATTCATTTGTGAATTATTTTGGGGAAGAAATCTGACTCAGAGTGGACTCTCTATGTGTGTATCCCTACTCTACTTCCCTTTCTCCTCTTGCTCCCCTCAAATACATAGTGGATAGTAGATTTCCATAATTGTCTATTCTTGATATCCCTTTTTTCCTTTCTCTTCTTCACTTGGACTTGGTTGCTATTTTTTCATGGATTAGAGACATAGTTTGGCTAACTGGTAGTGGTTTAACTGCTTCAATCCTTGCTTCAGTTGCTATTGTAATTCTGGAGGTTGGTGATTGCATTTGTCATAAAGGTATTTAGTACAGTATTGCTTGTACTCAAAACACAACAACTGAGGAACAACAGAACATAAAAATAAGAAACACATTAATCAAAAAAAGGGTAGATAAAAACCAAATAAAACTGCTACTCCAATGAATGAAGACAAGAGCCCAGAAGAAACTACAAATCAGCCAGAAGTAACCATAGATAAGAAAAGTATGCAAGCAATAATAAATTCATTAATCACAGAAATAAAAACAACTTTGGAGGAAAGGAATGGCAGTATTAGAGAAACAACAGATGAGACTCTCAAGGAAAATACTGATTACCTTAAGGCAATTAGACAACTGAAAGCTGAAATAGCTGAACTGAAGAAAGCAGCTGAGGAAAGGGAAAGCAGACTAGCAGAAGCAGAAAACAGAATTAGTCAGACAGAGGATGAGCTAGATAAAACTAAGAAAGAGGTGAAAGAGCTCAAAAAGAGATTGACAGACACTGAAAACAACAGCAGAGACATATGGGATGATCTCAAAAGAAGTAACATTCATGTAATTGGCCTGCCAGCTGAAGAAAGATAGGAAGGGGAAGGAAATATTCTAGAGGAAATAATAGAAGAAAACTTCCCAGACCTGAATAACAGAAAGGACATCAAGATTCAAGAGGCCCAGAGAATTCCAAACACAATCAACGCAGACCTGAAGTCAACAAGACACATCATAGTCACAATGAGAACTAAGGATAAAGAAAATATCCTAAAGGCTGCAAGAGAAAAACAAAAAGTCACATACAGGGGAAAACCCATAAGACTATCAGCAGACTTCTCCACTCAAACTCTAAAAGCCAGAAGAGAATGGCAAGATATCTATCAAGCCCTGAATGAAAAAGGGTTTCAACCAAGGATAATATACCCTGCTAGACTTTCATTCAAACTAGATGGAGGGATCAAAACCTTCTAAGACAAACAACAGTTAAAGGAAGCAACCGTGACCAAACCAGCCCTGAAAGAGGTTCTAAAAGACCTCTTATAAACAAGAACTTCACTATAATATTTGCCATATATCATGCAAATAAAAAATCATTGAACAATGGCACTACAATGAATTAAATCCATAATATCAATAAATGTCAATGGCTTAAACTCACCAATCAAAAGGCACAGAGGGGGAGGATGGATCAGAAAACATAACCCTACATATGCTGCTTGCAAGAATCCCACCTGACACAACAAGATAAACACTGACTAAAAGTGAAAGGATGGAAAACTATCATACAGGCTAATGGATCACAGAAAATAGCTGGAACAGCTGTTCTCATCTCTGACACAATAGATTTTAAATTAATTAAAGTACTAAAAGATAGGCAAGGAGATTACCTAATGACTAGAGGATCAATCAACCAAGAAGACTTAACAATTATTAACATCTATGCACCCAATGAGGGACCATCTAAATACATCAAGCACCTACTGAAAGAATTTCAAAAATACATTAATAGTAGTAATACAATAATAGTTGGAGATTTTAAGACCCCAACTCACACTTAGATCAACAAAGTGGAGAATAAACAAAGAAACAACCTATCAAAATATTGGGACACAGCTAAAGCAGTATTGAGAGGGAACCTCATAGCCATACAATCACATATTAAACAACAAGAAAAAGCTCAAATGTGTGCAACCTTACTGCACACCTCAAGGACTTAGAGGAAGAGGAACAAAATCCAACACCCATTCATGCTCAAAATCCTACAAAAAATTGGAATAGATGGGAAATTCTTCAAGATAGTGGAATCCACATATAGCAAGCCTACAGCCAACATCATACTCAATGGACAGAAGCTGAAAGCATTCCCCCTCAGATTGGGGACTAGACAGGGCTGTCCACTGTCACCATTACTCTTCAACATAGTATTGGAAGTTCCTGACATAGCAATCAGGCAAGAGAAAGAAATCAAAGGAATACAGATTGGAAGGGAAGAAATCAAGCTCTCACTATTTGCAGATGATATGATAATATACATATAAAAACCTAAAGAATCCAGCAGAAAACTACTGGAAGTTATTAGGCAATAGAGCAAGGTGTCAGGCTACAAAATCAATGTACAAAAATCAGTGGCATTTCTTTATGCAAACACCAAATCTGAAGAAGACATCCAGAAATCACTCCCATTCACTGCTACAGCAAACTCAATAAAATACCCAGGAGTAAATCTGACCAAAGAAGTGAGACTTGTATACTGAAAAACTATGAGTAACTATTCAAGGAAATAGAAACTTATACCAAGAAATGAAAAGCTATCCCATGCTCATGAATCAGAAGAATAAATATCATAAAAATGAATATTCTCCGCAGAGCAATATATAAATTTAATGTGACACACATCAAAGTTCCACCAAGCTTATTTCTAGAATAAAACAAAAACTACAGTCATTTATCTGGAATCAAAAAACACCTAGAATTGCCAAAACCATCTTGAGGAAAAGAAACAGAAATGGAGGCATCACACTCCCAGACCTCAACTTTATTATAAAGCCATCATCATCAAAACAGCATGGTACTGGAACAAAAATAGGCACACAGACCAATGGAACATAATTGAAAGCCCAGAACTAAACCCCCACACCTATGGACATCTAATCTTTAATAATGGGGCCCTAAGTATTAAATGGAAGAAGGAGGCTCCCTTCAATAAATGGTGCTGGGAAAACTGGGTTGAAATATTCAGAAGAATGAGACTGAACCACTTTATCTCACCAGAAACAAAAATCAACTCCAAATGGATCAAAGACATGAATGTTAAACCAGAACCTATCAAATACTTAGAGGAAAACATTGGTAAAACAGTTTCCCACCTACACCTCAAGGACATTTGTTGGGTAGTTGCCATCTCCCCCTGGCTTCTTCTTATCCATATGCCTATATAGGGATTTACTGATCCAAAGGTTTGGTCTATTTACATAAATCACTTTTACATAAAGCACTCCAGGGCATTGGTGGTTCAGTTATAGGATTCTCACCTGTTCCGCCCCCTCCTTGTCACACTCTGATTTTCACCAGTCACTTTTCTCTCCACCCTCTCTATATCACATCCTGTTTCCACCCTACTTGGAGAGTATAAAAACAGCTGCTCTTCTGATTAAAGACACTTGGAAATTGCTTTCCGGCTCCGAGAGTTCCAGAGTGTATCTCCTGCGGAAGTTGGTGCAGCACGCGTTCCTGATCCCTCTCCCACACAGCAGCCTAGATCAGCTCCAGTTGAATTCTCTCCAACCCAGAGAGCACCGGCTCGGGAAGAAGTACCCTCAGGCTATCCCGGCATCTGGCGCCCGGAACAGGGACCCGTAAGCAGCAGATTTACAAGAAGACATCTTAGATAAGTACACACCTTTTGGGTATCTGCAATATTGTGTTAAGGCACTGTGATTTTTTTTTCTTTTTTATTGTTTTCCGGAGATCTTTCCACCATGGAAAATCTTTTCCAAATCCTGCATTCTTTTTCCAGTATACAATTTTTATATATCTGGGACATTTTTCTCGGGGCTTCACCTTATATCCTGTTGATCATCATAGCAGCTTTTAAGGGATATATAGGGCAACCTCTCAAAAGGCTTAAGAAACTAGAGGCTGAGGTCCAAGAGATAAAGGAAGTAATCATAGAACTTAACCAGCACCTTAAAAACAAGAAGAAGCAAAGGTCTGTCGTGATCTTGACCCACCCTAATTCCTCTGCATCTTGCCCTGAGGCCCCTATTTTGGCATCTTGCCCTGAGGCCCCTATTTTGGCAGACACGTGTCCGAATTCTCCTTTGGACTCCACAGCCACTTCTTCGGCCACCCCCATTTTGGCAGAAACGTGTCCGGAACCTCCTGCTGCCTCCACGGCTGCTTCTTCACCCCACCCTGTTTTGATAGACACATGTCCGAATTCTCCTGTAGCCTCCAAAACCACTTCTTCGGCCACTTGTCCAGAAGCTTCCACTTCAGTGACTCCTCCTACCGCTACACACTTATCAGAGGAAGTCCACACATTTCCGGTCAATGTTGCCCCCAATAGACAAAAACCTCAGGCCTGGTATCCATATTCCGCCACAGACCTGAAGGAACTACGCCAGGCTATCAAAGATGACGGTGTTCATGCCCCATGGACCAGGTCCATTTTACAAGGCATGCTTCAGAACCTTAATACCCCTCAAGATTGGAGAGATGTGACTCGTGCTATGCTCCCAGGCCCCCTCTTCCTGCAATGGGAGGCATTCTTTCGCGATGAATGTTTACAACAATCGCGGAAAAATATTCAAAATCAGCCAGAGGGTAATTTTGATGCATTGTTTGGAACAGGCCAATTAGAAACAGGGATTCAACAGGCGGAAGCCAAGTTTCCAGCGGGGTATTTTGATCAAGTACGCCTGTGTGCATTAAAAGCATGGGAGCGATTAACACCACCCATGGGAGCAGCCTCAGCCCCCATTCTCTCCCTGCAACAAGAACCTGATGAATCCCTCGCTAAATTCATTGCCAGGGTCCAGTCGAGTTTGGAAAGGAAGATTTATAATCCTGACGCTCGTTTTCTCCTACTGCGATCCATAGTCTGGGATGGAATGCTTCCGCATTTTCGACAGGCCTGTATCACTCTTAAAAATGAACACCCAGATACTTGGATTCTAGCTACACAGGATCTCAGATCAAGCTCTTTTCAAGGACCTATGTTACAGGCCTATGCAGCTACCTTACATAAGCAAAAAGGAGCTTGCTTTCAGTGCGGTCGCCAAGGGCATTGGCGTAACCAATGTCCAGAAAATAGACCGCGACCCCACCTCCAGTCAGGGCAACCCCGCCTCCAATCAGGGCAACCCCGCCTCCAGACAGGGAATCAGAGACGACGAATGCCTTGTCCCAGATGCCAGAAAGGATTTCACTGGAGGAGAGACTGTTGGTCAAGGTTCCATAGGAACGGCACGCCTCTGCCAAATGTAAACAGGGATTTAAACTAGGTATGGGGCTTCCCTTAGCCCCGCCCCCAAGAGGGAAGGAAGCAGGTCGCCCGCTTGGTGCTGTGCCCTTCTTCCACAAACAGAAGCCCAGCTTGGGACCCAATCCATCGCTATACCCACCACGCCAAGTAACAATAACAGAGGGTGAGCAGAAGGAGGAACCCGTGGTATGTGGGAACTTCCAGCATAGAAATAACCGGCTGGAGCAAGAGAACAGCTCGAATTCAGAGCCTGAGATTTTATGGACCACCCCTGTTTTAGAAAGGGGTCACCCAACTATGACAGTAAAGATTGGTAATATTCCTTTTAAGTGTTTGATTGACACGGGAGCAGATAAGACAATATTAAGACAAGCAGAGGTTCCCCAGAGTTGGGAACTCCTCCCAGGACCACGCTTACATGGTGTTGGAGGATTGACTCAGGCATTCCGCACACGAGATTCCCTTGTGTGGGAAGATCCAGAAGGGACTACCGGACGCTTTCAGCCTTTAATAGCTGATATAAGCACCAATTTATTGGGAAGAGACTTGCTGGAATCTTTAGATGTAGTGATATCCTCAGACACCTCTGCAGGACACCACACTCACTCCTGTGAGACTGCTAGACCCAACCAGCACCCCCAATACTAACTGCCACTGTTCGTAACAGAACTCCCTGCTTAGATTGGCTTTCTAATGAGCCTGTCTGGGTGGAACAGTGGCCTTTGCCTAGGGAGAAGCTAGAAATTTTAAAAAAAACTCGTCCAAGAGCAGTTATCGTTGGGACACATTCGTCATTCTCGGAGCCCATGGAATACTCCAGTCTTTGTAATTAAAAAGCGCTCAGGAAAATGGCGCCTCCTCCAAGATCTTCGTGCAGTTAATAAAACCATGCAGGTTTGGGGCTCCCCCCAAAGGGGTTTGCCTCTTGCTTCCGCAATTCCCACAGGAATTCCAATCATAGCTATTGATATACAGGATTGTTTTTTCTCTATTCCCTTACACCCACAAGATTGTAAACGTTTTGCTTTCTCTGTTCCTTCTATTAATAATGCCAGCCCTGCCGATAGATTTGAATGGGTGGTACTGCCCCAGGGCATGGCTAATAGTCCTACTATTTGTCAAGAGGTTGTTAAATCTGCCCTTTTTCCATATATTCATAAGGGCCTTAAGGTTTTTCATTATATGGATGACGTGTTAATATGGGGAGAATTAGATACAGATCTCTCCGCCCTACGTGATTTTCTAATCCCTGCCTTAAAGAGAAGTGGACTTAATGTAGCTCCTGAGAAGATACAGCTAATCCCTCCAATATCTTTCTTAGGCTCAGAGATTTCCCTAACGCAGATTCGTCCTTTAAAACCTTGTGTTACTTTTCCTTCTAATCTCACTCTTGCTTCTTTACAAAGTTTTCTTGGAAATTTGAATTGGCTTAGGCAGTATCTTTATCTGCCTACGAGCTGCCTGCAACCACTGTTCGATCTGTTAAAAGGAAACAAACAGCCCTCCTCAAAGCGTATGTTAACCCCCGAAGCATCCTTGGCTCTGGAAAAGGTTAACCAGGCTCTCCAGGACATGCACCTCGTTCGATTCTCCCCCTCCTCTCCAGTAAATCTTCTAATCTTTAACTCCACCCCCACGGTAGTGGGGGCATTGTGGCAGAAACATGGCGTTCTCGAATGGCTTCATACGCCAGTAGGCGGAGCTCCAAGACTCCTTACCGAGATTGATGCCTTAGCATTTATGGTTCGCCAAGGAAGAAACAGATCGGTTCAGGTCTTAGGAAGGGAACCAGATTCAATCATTCTTCCCTTTTCTCTCACTGATACAGAATGGCTCATACGCCACCATTCTCGTTTTGCCATAAGTTTAATGGGTTTTCCAGGACAATTAGATAATCATTTTCCCTCTAATAATTTGATAGCTTCTTTACCTCTGTTGCCTCTACTAGTACCTAAACTTTTCTCTCAAGATCCCATCCCCTCTGCTCCTACAGTGTTCACTGATGGTGGAAAAAAGGGAGCTGCTGCCCTTATATATTATCCAAACCAGCAATACCCCAAACCTCTCTTTACTGAACTTCCTGATAATTCCCCTCAATACAAAGAACTTTATGCTGTTTTCCTTGCATTAAAAGCTGTACCAGAATCCTTCAACCTTTTTTCTGACAGTGTGTATACTGTTAACTTACTTCCATGGCTTGCTCGATCTTATGTAAGAATTGATGACAACCCACTTTCTCCTCTTTTAATTCAAATTGCCTCTATGCTCTGTTCTCGAACCCATCCACTGTATGTTCAGCACCTATGTTCCCACAGCCCTCTTCCTGGTCCCCTGTCCGAAGGGAATGCTGCAGCTGACCGCCTTGCCTCCACAGGAATTCTCCTAGCCTCTGTCTCTAATCCTGCTGACTTTCATTCCCTAACCCATGTTAATCTTAAAGGTCTTCGAGCTCGATTTCCTGATATTCCTCTGCCACAGTTAAAACGTATTCTTGCTACATGTTCCTCCTGTGCAGGTCTAATCAAAACACCTGCTATTCAGACTCTGGGGGTTAATCCTCGAGGTTTAAAAGCCAACGCTCTTTGGCAAATTGATGTTACCCACATACCTAACTTTGGCAAACAAAAATATGTGTTCGTCTCAATTGATACCTTCTCTAAGTTTATGTGGGCTACAGCTCAGACTGGAGAAAACTCAAAAAAGCTTATAAGCCATATGCTCTCCTGTTTTGCTGTAATGGGCTTACCTCTTCAACTTAAAACGGATAATGGACCTGCTTTTACCAGCAAACAATTTAAAGATTTTTGTTCCCTCTGGAACATTACTCATACTACAGGCATTCCGTATAATCCACAGGGACAAGGCATTGTTGAGAGGGCCCATCAAACTCTTAAGGCTCAATTAAATAAAGAAAAAGGGGAAATGTACCCCCCTAATATCCAGCTGGCAAAAGCCTTAACTACATTAAATCTCTTTAATATTTACAAAAACTCCGACCAACCTCCTATAATTCTTCATTGGCAAACACCACCCACCCTCCCAGCTATTAAAGTCAAATGGAAAGACCCACTTGATAAAATTTGGAAAGGACCTGACCCCCTGTTGACTATGGGGAGGGGTTTCGCATGTATTTTTCCACAAAATTACTCCAAGCCTGTTTGGGTTCCTGCCCGCCATGTCCGGCAATACCCACATGATGGTGCTGATATCCCTGAAGAACAAGAAACACTGCAAGAAGACTGGCTGCAAGAGGACTGGCTACAGGATGCACCCCAGGATCCATAATACAGCATGGCAGAATAAAAAAAAAAAATCTGATTCACAGAACTCTCCCCCCCCCCCCGAATGAATGTCTTATGCTATGACTGGCCAGTTGTGTTTTGTGAGTGAGTGAGTGAAAAAAAAAAAAATTGAGTGAGTTGAGTGACCAAAATTTTTGTATGACCCATTGTGCTCAGAGTACTCTGAAAGTTAACTGACTTTATATCAAACGGCTGGACGCAGCCATGGTTTCTGGAGACGTCCAGAAACAGTCCAAAAATTGTTCATTCCCCCTTTTGATTTCTTTTTTAAGTCTTGATATCAATATGAAATGTTTAGTCTTAAACTGTGTGAGTAAAGATGGTTCAACTATGACAGTAGTTCTAAATTCACATTTGAAATGATATATCTTATTTACAAGTTTTTCTCCTCCTGTGTGTTATAAACTATATATTTAATATGCGTGTTTCAAGTTTGGTAAACATTAACTTGACAGTTAAATCGTAACTTCGAAGTTACATTTTTACGAGAAGAGGTAAAATCAATTCATTTAAGTAACTGAGTGTTTAAGGTAAAACTCTAAATATTCAATGTGACAATTCATCATCTCCTAAGTTAAAATACAAATTCTCTATACAGGACATTTTTGGAGGGCCCCCAAAAATGTCCTGTAAGCTATCTTGTGGAAATTAATCCACAACAAATTTGGCATCAATCTGATATTGTAAATGTACCAAAAAAAAAAATTGTCACTAAAATGTGTTAACTCTAGTAACCTGAGTTTCCTTAAAAACCCAATGTAAAAATAGTCAAGAATCAATATATGTAACTTAAACTCGGTATGAAAACTTTGCTATATAAAGACTGCTACATGAGGTCACGTAAGATGACCTTTACACAAAATTATAAAGATACCTAAACCAGTTATAATCATTGAGTTATCAATTGTAGTAAACTTCTAATTTGTTACAAAGTTTTTTCATAAGTAATTGACTACAGCTATGACAAGCCTTCGCATAATGAAGCATCTGCTCATATAGAATCCCCAGAAATCCATCTTGGACCCCTGACCTCTGACATCACCCACAATTACAGCCATCCCCAGAAACCCATGATGTGACCTGACACGATCTGGAGAACCTGATTCACAGACTCCGAAGGACAAGACTTTCCTACTGCCTTTCTCTCAACCATCGGTGTCTGCTCTTCCTGCTTCTGTTTCGCCCATCATGTTTTGGCGGTTCCAGGTCACTCTCTACAGAGAAGAAAAGTTCCGGTGGCCGTCCTCCTCCATCAAGATAGACGTGTGGCATTTATTTCCTGGCCGTTGACATTGGACTGATGCTTCTATAGAACTTGCTGGACACTCCTTTTATACTCCTGGACTTCTTGAAGAATGACTGTAGCAGGCTGACTCGGGATTTTGCAATGCCAGATCACCCCTCTAGCCCCTCGGCTTATCAGGCCCCCACTCCTCCACCCATCAGGCTCACTCTGTCTCTTGCTACTCTTACTTATCCCTCCGTTTTGTGCTAGTTCTTTTTAAAGACACTTACACACTATCATTCTGCTTTCTTCCCAACAGGTTTCCGTTCACCCCTACACTGCTATTCCCCTGACAGAGATGAAGCCTTTTACAGACATTGACCCAGTTATATATGGCCATTAAGTAAGAGGAAGATGTTGGGGAATTGTGAGGATATGGTTGAGCTTGGAAGGGCTTGAGCCTGAGGGGTGTGTCAATCCTGTTAGTCTCTCTCTCCACGGAGAGGTTGAGCAAGGAGGGACAGTAGAACCCCAAAAAAGGTGTGCCTCTTATCAGTCTCCCTGCCTCACAAAGTGCCCCACACTCCTGATACTATGGCAAAAAGTTAAAAAGAAAGGGGGAGATGTTGGGTAGTTGCCATCTCCCCCTGGCTTCTTCTTATCCATATGCCTATATAGGGATTTACTGATCCAAAGGTTTGGTCTATTTACATAAATCACTTTTACATAAAGCACTCCAGGGCATTGGTGGTTCAGTTATAGGATTCTCACCTGTTCCGCCCCCTCCTTGTCACACTCTGATTTTCACCAGTCACTTTTCTCTCCACCCTCTCTATATCACATCCTGTTTCCACCCTACTTGGAGAGTATAAAAACAGCTGCTCTTCTGATTAAAGACACTTGGAAATTGCTTTCCGGCTCCGAGAGTTCCAGAGTGTATCTCCTGCGGAAGTTGGTGCAGCACGCGTTCCTGATCCCTCTCCCACACAGCAGCCTAGATCAGCTCCAGTTGAATTCTCTCCAACCCAGAGAGCACCGGCTCGGGAAGAAGTACCCTCAGGCTATCCCGGCAGACATTTTTGATGACACAAACCCAATTGCAAGGAAGACTAAAGCAGAAACAAACCAATGAGATTACATCAAACTGAAAAGCTTCTGCACAGCCAAATAAACTATCACACAAACAAAGAGACCCCTCACAGAATGGGAGAAGATCTTTACATGACATACATCAGACAAAAGACTAATCATCTTAGCACCAAAAAAAGCAAATGACCCCATCCATAAATGGGCAGAGGGTATGAACAGAACATTCACTCCAGAGGAGATCCAAAAGGCTAACAAACATATGAAAAATTGCTTTAGATCGCTGATTGTCAGAGTAATGCAAATAAAGACAACATTGAGATACCACCTCACTCCTGTAAGAATGACATACATCAAAAAGGACAGCATCAACAAATGCTGGAGAGGCTGTGGGGACAGAGGAACACTTTTGCACTGCTGGTGGGAATGTAAATTGCTACAGCCTCTGTAGAGAGCAGTCTGGAAAACTCTCAGAAGTCTAGACATGGACTTTCCATATGATCCAGTAATTCCTCTCCTGGGGTTATACTGCAAGGACTCCATAACACCCAACCAAAAAGAGGTGTGTACTCCTATATTCATAGCAGCACAATTCATAATAGCTAAAACCTGGAAGCAACCCAGGTGCCCAACAACAGATGAGTGGCTGAGAAAGCTGTGGTATATATACACAATGGAATACTATGCAGCTACTAAGAACAATGAACTCAACTTCTCTGACCCATCTTGGTCAGAGCTAGAAGGAATTATGTTAAGTGAGCTAAGTCAGAAAGATAAAGATGATTATGGGATGATACCACTCATCAACAGAAGTTGAGAAAGAAGATCAGAAAGGTAAACTAAAAGCAGTATCTGACTAAATTGAAAATAGGGCACCAAAGTAAAAACCCTGTGGTGAGGGGGAGGGTGGACATGAGGCTTCATGGGCCAGCAGGGTGGTGGGGGTTGGGTGGGATCGGACACAATCTTTTAGTGGTGGGAATGGTGTTTATGTACACACCTATTAAATTTTAGTCATATAAATCACTATTTAATTAATATGAGAGGGGTAAAATTGATTGTATGTCTAACAAAGGGACTTTTCAAAGTTAACCCAATTACCAAATGATGTGATGATAAGAATAAATTCCATTGTCTTCTTGAACCCTAAGACAGCAGAAACTTCACATTTCCACTATAGAGCCCCTACTTCCCCCAGTCCTGGGACCCTAGGGTAGGGCCTACTTTCCCATATGCTTCTCCCAATTCTTATCAAATAATATCGCATCCACTGATCGCAACCTAATCAATGCAACGCGTGCCACCCCCACATGGTTCAGCTCAGACTGTGTCGAGACTTCAGGTGTGGAATGACAACCCTTCAACTTCATCACGCAAGTGAGACCTTTCCATTCATAGTATTCTCTAATTCCATCCCAGGTGGTTCACTTCCTAACAAAGTCCCAAAAGCTAGATATAGACCAGGTTCCAGGAGATAGAGCATATGTTCACAGGTATCCATAACCAGGGTGAATATATACCTGAAAGCAGTAGTACACTAGAGTTTGCAGTGAGTACCCCCCAACACTTCCTCTCCACTATTCCAACCTTTGGGTCCATGATTGCTCAACAATTTGTTTGGCTTTGTATGTTAACTCTCTTTTCAGCCACCAGATTCCAGATGTATCAGCATGCTGGCCAGGCTTCCCTGGACTAAAGACCCCACCAATGCATCCTGGAGCTCTGATTCCCCAGATACCCACCCTACTAGGGAGAGAGAGAGGCAGATTGGGAGTATGGATGGACCAGTGAATGCCCATGTTCAGTGGGGAAGCAATTACAGAAGCCAGACCTTCCACCTTCTGCAACCCACAATGACCCTGGGTCCATGCTCCCAGAGGGATAGAGAATGGGAAAGCTATCAGGGGAGGGGATGGGATATGGAGATTGGGTGGTAGGAATTGTGTGGAGTTGTACCCCCCATCCTATGATTTTGTTAATGTCTCCTTTCTTAAGTAAATAACAAAAATATGTATAATAAAATTTTAAAAAAAGAAAGAACTAACTCTCTGGGAGTAGGATGGTAGTGCAGCGGGTTAAGCGAACATGGCACAAAATGGAAGGGCCAATGTAAGGATACAAGTTCGAGGCCCAGACTCCCCACCTGCAGGGGAGTAGCTTCACAAGCAGTAAAGCAGGTCTGCAGGTGTCTGTCTTTCTCTCCCCCTCTCTGTCTTCCCCTCCTCTCTCCATTTCTCTCTGTCCTAGCTAACAATGATGACAACAATACTAACAATAACTACAACAACAATAAAAAACAAGGGCAACAAAAGGGAAAATAAATTTTTTTTAAAAAAGGAAGAACTCTCTAGCCAATCTTCAATCTGCTATTTTGTTATTCCAGGATTGTTTATATACATTCCAATGATGAATTGCTGGGGCTCACACTGGATGACTCTCAGCCAGGAAGGTAAGCTAGCAGTTTTTCCTCACTATCTTGAGGGCTCAGCGTTATAGACAAGAGACACCGGGGAGAATTCAAACACTCTCCTTTATTCAAAGGTGGGTTTGGGTTTATATAGGGATGCAGATAAAGAAATTTTTTCAAATGCATCAGAAATTATAGGTTTCTTAAAGGTCAACTTGCCCCTATGGTAGGGGACTGGTATGACAAGAATTGATGCAGATACATAAAGGTCAAGATAATTGAATGAAGGCATTTAATTACCCAAAGGTGTTTGGGGGAGAATAGGGGTTAAACCAACTATGGTGAGATAGAGAGAAGATAAGCAAGGTTTTATGTAAATTAAGGGCATCAAAGGGCACTGTTAGGAGTGTGTGATAAAGTGTGTTCTCCTTTGTGATCAGAAGGTAAGGTGAACTTTGAGTAAATGAACATTGAATCAGGCAGCCATGTGGCCTGCAGCTAGGGGAGAAACTGAAATCTCTGTAGGCTTGAGAGTCTGATAAGGGGAAACTGAGTCTGAGAGACATTTTTCCCCTTTGCTCATTTCTGTTAGAGAGGCTAACAAGGGGGTGTCTTTCCAGACCTCCATCCAAGGATGAGGGTAGTTTTCCCTGAGCTCTACTAAGCTTTCACATAGTCCCACAATGAATGAGTTGGAGAAAGATGTAATAATGCAAATCAACTAAGGAGGCCCCATAATACACTGGAGAAGAATAAGAATGTACATGCCATGACCCAGCAGCTCCTAAACAGACAGGATCTCATAAATTTCACAGTCTGATTTTATTTGAGTTATAGCCAATCCTCTTGGTAAGCTCATTCACATGTTCTCATTAATATATTCACATTCACAGACACATTCCTATGCCCAGATGTAGGAAGATGCTTGCTGTAACCAGCACTTCATAATTTATGATTGCAGGGATCAGGAGCCAGTCTTCCTGCTTACAAACTGTACCTGACGTGACTCAGCAGGAAGCTTCCACTACAATACACACTGTCTCTGTAACCTGGTCATCATCCTACACACTTAATCTTTTCCCTGTCAATCCCCCCCAAAAGAAAATAAATATTTGTAGATTAAAGGAATATTGCTTTCTCATTTTTATAGCTACCGACATACAAGCTGCTAAGCACAGAGTACTTAAAGGATAGATAGCATTAGAGAGACAGCTGGAGCTGCATTCAGATGAGATCCGATTCAAGGTGCCAGGAGATAGATATCTGAAAGTGGAAAAGCTGAACTGCAATTGGGTTCATTTATAAAAGAGGCTGTTAAAGGTCGACTGTGTTTTCTTGTGCTACAGATAAAGAAATGCTATTAAAAACAATTGGAAATTAATTCATAAGGGAGCAGTAAGTTACTTGTGTTAAATTAATTTGTCTTTCTGATAGCATGGCACTCACGATGGGAAAGTAAACTTACCTAAAATCAAGATTTTTTCAAAACAGTCATCAGTTATGTATTCTAGGCAAAACACAGGAATACTCTTAGGATCATTGGTCCTGTATGGTTACAGCATCCTTCTAGTTCATTGCAGCCTGTTCCCAGCCTGAGTAAACACTATTTTCTCCTAAGGATAGTAGGTGCAGAGTGTGGGGTTAAAAGAAACCTATATCGTACAGGCATTTTCAAAAGAACTGGCAGAAGACATGGAGGAATAAGTAAGAGAGAAGCAAGAACCAGTGTGATGCCAAGAGGAGGCCTGAAGGGGGGTGTTTCCTGCCTCAAAGGGCAAGGCCTAGCAGGCAAAAGGGCATTTCTTGCCTCTGGAGGCATCTATTGCCTCAAAGGGCGTTTCCTGCCTCTGTGGGCATCTCTTGCCTGTGGGGGCATTTCATGCCTCAAAGGGCATTTCCTGCCTCTGTGGGCATGACCTAGTAAGGAGGGGGGTTTCCTGACTCTGGGAGCAGGGCTTGCAGGTGAGGGGGCATGCCTATAGAGTCCCAAGGCTCTGGCTGCAAAGTCCATAGACTGCTGCTGTCAGTCTTTGAGAAACCCAGCAGCGTAAAGGGAAACTGCTGTAAAGTTGTATAAAGTGTCTAAGAGGTGTACCAGTAAGTTCGATAGAAGTGTCAGTCCAAAGCAGATGACCACGGATGAAATGCCAGGGGATGAAACCCTGCACATCTCTCTCAATGGGGAAGGTCAACCACTGTAATTCCGCTTTTCTGTCCAGAGTAAGCTTTGGAGTCTGTGAATCAGTTTCTTCAGGTCGTGCCAGGTCACAACATTGGTTTCAGGGGGGCTGCTGTAGTCATGCCATCTTGTGGGCAATGTTAGAGAACAGGGGTCCAAATGGATTTCCAGGGGTTCCATTTGAGCAGATGTTTTTTCATGTGAAGATGACAACTGTAATTCACTTATTTGTGACGCAAAACTTGTAGAAGATTAGAAGTTTACTATAATTAATAACTCCATTATAATTGGAAGTCCTTTCTAGTATGATTTCAAGGTTGTTCTAACAGTTTAAACTCAATAAAATGTGGAAAGGTAAACAGAAGAACCATGGTTAGAAGCCTCTGGTATGAGAATCATTAGCATAACCATTGTGCTATCTACCCCGCCCATATTCATACAATTTTCAGGATTAAACATTTCACACTTATGCCAAGACATAAGAGAAAAAAAAAAAACAATTTTTGGATTGTTTCTGGATGTCTCTAGAAATCATGGCTGCATCCAGCATTTTTTTTAAGTCAATGTCATACAAAAATTCAGTCATTCGAATCACTCTCTTAAGAAATGCAAATGGAAGCAGACAGAAAACTTAAGATATTCAGAGAGAACAATGAGGGGGGAATCGAGAGAAAAGTGGTAGGCAGTTTTTGCTTCTTTCACCTTGAACCAGATTATCCAGATCTCACCATGTAGCATCATGAGTCCCCAGAGGGCATCCTAGTCCAAAAATCTCCTTGAAATTCCATTTAGGATGCTTCTGAAGGTTCCTGCTGGATTGCTGCATGCACCCATTTTTAAAAACGTCTTCCCATTGAAGAAAGAATAATCAGGAGGGTAGAACTAACCATGTTTCTCCATTCTTGGGGATTGCCAGGGTACTGGAGAATGCTCTTCAAGTTAGAGTAGTCCTCTGTGGGAAACATGTGAGATGAAGTCCAGAAAGTCCAAGGAGAAATTTTCGTGCATCTCCCAAGCTCTATGATCACAGTCATAATAAACCAAAGTGTGGCCCAGAGCAAAATGTAGTCCTTCTCCTCGGGAAACATGGGAGAGGGAATCCATAAAGTCCCAGGAGAAATCTCTGTGCATCTTCCAAGCTCTATGATCACGGTCATAAGAAACCAAAGTTCCCAGTCAGGGAACCAAAGTGTGGCCCAGAGCAAAATGTTCCAGAGACAGAGAAACTGTCTCATGATGAAACAGTAGAGGCTTTGGGAAACCTCTTTATAAGTTGAAAGGCAGCCCATAGTGGATAGGTAGCCAAGTTTACTTATCTGGGTGATGGGCAGGTTAGGTCCCACTTTGGTTGGGCTCCATATGCCAGTTCCTGTTCAGGCACCATTATGCTGGGCTAGCTTCGCGGGTGGGAGAGAGAGACGACCAGAGACTCATGGCTGTGTGGTACGCAGTTCAGTCTTTATTCATGTGGAATGCAGTGCAATCTAAGCTGTCTCTAATCACAATCCTGTCCTTATATATACTCGCCAAGTAGGGTGGAAACAGGATGTGATGTAGAGAGGGTAGAGCGAAAAGAGACTGGTGGAAATCAGGGTGACTATGAGAGGGGACGGAGCAAAAAGACATCATGAACCAGTGGGGATTAAACCAATGCCCTGCAGGCAGGGCGGTTCCTAGGTAACTGGTTATGTAAATAGAATACAGTGTTAAGCAGGGGTGATTAAACCAATGAAACAGAAGGGATCTTAGAAGCAAAATTCAGAAGAATACCAACACCTCTGAAGCTCTATCACCAACCAGGTCAACTTCTGCAGGTTTTTCTGCTTTGTTGACTTTCAACTCTCTACCATCCTGTTGAGCTTCACTTACTACCTCCCCAATCCCTGTCCTCAGTACAAAGTCCCACATGTTCAAATAGGTACATAAGAGGATAAATGTTTTGGTTTATCCAGAGAAGATGGCTAGAATTAAGATGGGTAGTTTATTAACTCAGCATAGAAAAAAGGGTTCATTTAATTTCTTCACTTCCTTCTTTCATAATTCATCTACTATAGATTTTTTTCTCCTTGGCACATCTTCTAATTCTACCCCATGGTGTGGTGACAGGTAATTTCTTTTAGTGTTCAGGAAGACCCACAGAGACACACCGTCCTATTGCTCTAAGTAAGATGGAATTTGTATCTGTTTGCTGCCAGGTTTGGGGAGGTGGAGGGGGAAATGCACTCAATCAAATTCTGATTTTGTGGAGATAACCTGCGTCTGATCAGTTTCTCCCCTTCTTGTCAGAGGAAAGCTGCTTGTTGATGTTCTCTCTTTCTTGGCCTTGGAAATTAATTGGGATTTTTATGTCCTAAAATCATAGTAATAATGAGTAATTCCTGTAAACATGTTATATTTCCTAGCACACATATTACATCCCAGCACAGATTTTTATAGCTCACTAGAGCTCCGTGTCACTCAGGAGTTTTAGCCTAGAGAGACAAAGAGGATTAGAAACAGTTAACGTTACACACTTATCTTCAATTACTTTCAGGTTTTAATAAGAGTGGTTCAATATAGATTCTCCATTAAAAGGAGTTTCTTGATCAGATATCACAGGAAAGGTTTCTTCTGAACCTATAACTTTTGAAAAACTAGAAACATGGATCTATTCAGCTTTAACTGAGTTAGAATTGATGTTCTTTCCTCATGTCCAATACCATAGGCACATTGGTAACAGGCTGTGCTTTAGATTAGAAATCAATGGAGAAAATCCCAGAAATGGAGGTGTCCAGTTTATAAAAAATTCTCCCCTTACAAAAAAGCTAATGAGAAACTTTACGTAATAAAAGGAGTTGCAAATAACATGACAACAACAACAATATCTTTCACTTATTTGGTACCTGCTACATCATTATTATACAATTTGTTTTACACAGTTACCTCATTTAATTCCTAAAATCACATAGAGAGATAAAAATTGATGTTTTTCTTCAATATTTAATGACTTTAACAAAAATTGAATTGGTAAACCTTAAGATTAAATGTAATAGCTGAGTAAATAGAAGAGATAGTATATACTCTTACTTGCTCTGTGAAAGGCATCAGAGATCATTTGGTATAATTCAGAACTCACCACTGAAATTATGTTGTTTTTAATATATTTATTTATTTATTTAGGATACAGCAAAAAGAGAAATTGAGAAGGCAGGAAAGCTAAGGGGAGAGAGACACCTGCAGCACTTGTCAAGCTTCTCCCCAGCAGGTGGGGGACCTGAGGCAAGAACCTGCATCCTTGTGCACTGTAATGTGTGCACTTAGTCAGGTGCACTACCACCCCAACCTCCAGGAATTATGATTTGAGAAATAGTTACAACATACTGGATGCATTCTTCTTTTGTCTGTCCAACTCGTTCCCCATCTTTATATGGAATCAAAGTTCGTATTTTCTGGGAGATGTTGCCTCCACCACATCCAGTCATCTTAATTAGTAATAAGAGCTCCTCTCTTCAGCAGAGCCTCCACCCCTCTGTCCACTTGATTGGTAAAGAAACAGGCAACTGCCAAGCCAAGCCCTAGAACCTCTTCTGTTTCCCAGAGTACAACGATATGTATTAACTCTTCTTATTATCCTCAAACATCTACAAAATAGGTACTATAATTTGTTTTATTTTGCAGAGGTGGAAGATGAAATCACAGTGGTTAAGGAAGGTTAAGCATCTTCTTGCCCAGGGCCACTGATCTAGAAAGTTGCAAAGCTGAGAAGTTCCAAACCTATGACTTTTGACCTAGTGAAATAGCTCACTTGGATAGTGCACTGCTTTGTCATGTTCAAGCCTGGCCCCCACTGCATCGAAAAAAGCTTTGGCTCTGTGATCTCTTCTTCCTCCTATTCTTTCTCTGTCTATCTCTCTTTCTTTCTCTCCCATTCTCTCCCTCTCTTCCTCCGTCTACTAAAAAAAAACTGAGTTGTGTTTGTGCCAGGATAGCCTGAGGGTGCTTCTTCCTGAGCAAGTGCTCTCTGTATTGGAGAGAACTCAACTGGAGCCAATATAGGCTGCTGCATGGGAGAGGGATCAGGAACTCATGAGAACTCAACTGGAGCCAATATAGGCTGCTGCGTGGGAGAGGGATCAGGAACTCATGCCGAGCTAATGTCGCAGGAGATACACTCTGGAACTCTCAGAGCCGGAAAGCAATTCCAAGTGTTTTTACTCAGAAAAACACCTTGCCAAGTAGGGTGGAAACAGGGTGTAACCTAGAGAGGGTGGAGTGAAAAAGGACTGGTGGAGATCAGGGTGTACTAGGAGAGGGGGTGGAGCAAAAAGACATCTTGAACCAATGGGGATTAAATCAATGCCCTGGAGGGAAGGTAGTGCTTAGTTAACAGTGGTTTATGTAAATAGACCGCAGCTTTAAGTGGGATCAAACCAATGCCCTGCAGGCATGCTGGTGCTTAGTTAAACAGGATTAGAGACAGAAGCTTTAAGCTGGGTGAGCTGGCATACTACCCAACAGTTTGTCTCAATGAACTGTCACCACAAAACCACAGGGTTTACACTTCAATGGTTTAAACATCAATCACTTATTATTAAGCATCATATAAGTGTGGGCTTGTTAGACTGAACTCAGATGAGTTACTCTGACCTTGGCTGAGTTGGAGGAAGCAGCGGAATCAGCTGGGATCATTGGATGCATGTTGGAGCAAGCTAAGCATTTGTGCTACATGTGCCACTGATCCCTTCCTGGGACTTGAGGGCTCATCTTGTGACTGACAAGAAGCATGAAAGTGAAAAATCAATAAGGATAATTTGCCAATGTGCTTCTAAGAATTACAAAAGGCAAAGGCAGTGAGCTTTGTTTAACTGGCTGAGTAGCTCAGCTCTACATAAAAAGCATTGTGTCCCTAAAATTCCATGGATTATAAAAGCATCCCTTGACATTGTTCTGCTCTTACTTGTGAAGCAACATTTTCATTATCATCTGGATTCCAGATAGGCAATGCTTTAAGAAAGAGAATGAGTTAGTCAGCCTATAGAAATGTTCCAGTTTACTTGGTAGTTATATTTCATAGCATAAATTCTGATATTGACAAGGTAGTTCTTAGAATAACCTTTTAGGAGTTTGATATGTAATCAAACCTCTTTATTTTTACAGAAACCAAAATAAACCAAACAAAAATATTTTCTTAGAGAATCACCAGTTTGACTCATGAAGGAGGAATATCAGACGCCTGGGTTGCTCCAGGGTCTTCTTTCCTGTGTGGAACCTTGAACTCTGAGTTCTGACCTAATTAATGTAGATGAAGGAAACACAGTATTTATATACTGACCCTTCTTCATCAACTCATTTATATTGTATACATAGAAGAGTACTCAGTTTAGAGAAGTAAGGAGCCAAGAGACAACTACCAGATGGTTTCTCTCATGGTTGGTAATACAGATAACCAAAGCACATAAACTTACAGAAATAAATAAATGAAATAAAGTAGTCAAACTCTATCTAAGATTTTGTGTGAACTGGTGGAGTCTAAGGAGAGACTGAGCGGCTGGAAACAGTGCAGCAATATGCCAGTTGAGGCACAACCTTTAGTCTGTTTTACCAACAAAAAGATTGCTGAAGGGAGGAGAGGACTCCCTTAAGACTCACCAAATGCTATCCCCATCAAGATCCCAAGCACATTTTTAGGAGAATAGAACAAATGCTACAACTGTTTATCTGGAACCAGAAAAGACCTAGAATTGCCAAAACAATCTTGAGAAAAAAGAACAGAACTGGAGGCATCACACTCCCAGATTTCAAACTGTATTATAGGGCCATTGTCATCAAAACTGCTTGGTACTGGACCATGAATAGACACACTGACAATGGAATATAATTGAGAGCCCAGAAATGAGCCCCCACACCTATAGACATCTTTGACAAAGGCTCCCAGACTATTAAATGGGGAAAGCAGAGTCTCTTCAACAAATGGTGTTGGAAACAATGGGTTGAAACATGCAAAAGAGTGAAACTGAACCACTGTATTTCACCAAATACAAAAGTAAATTCCAAGTTGATCAAGCACTTGGATGTTAGACCACAAACTATCAGATACTTAGAGGAAAACATTGGCAGAACTCTTTTCCACATAAATTTTAAAGACATCTTCAATGAAACGAATCCAATTACAAAGAAGACTAAGGCAAGTATAAACCTATGGGACTACATCAAATTAAAAAGCTTCTTCACAGCAAAAGAAACCACTACCCAAACCAAGAGACCCCTCACAGAATGGGAGAAGATCTTTACATGCCATACACCAGACAAGAGTTCAATAACTATCTCATTAGGTACTTTCTGGTATCTTTTTAGGTCTTTCTACTTGCTTGCTGCATTTATTGACACAGTTCAAACTACTGTGCACTTTTGCTTTAAGGTATATATTTTCCCCAGCTATGCCCCATCTCATGCATCCTGGTCTATATCTAGGTTTTGAGGTTTGTTAAGAAGTGTACCACCTGACATGAATTTAAAAAGTCCTATAGCTAGGAAACATCTCACCAGAGTATTGAAGCTGGTGGGTTCACATCCCATGTTTAAAGTCTCTGAATGCATTACAACATGAAACATGCTGAAGTGATACTGGTTGTATTCATTAGGTTGGGATCAGCAGGTGCAGTATCAGTTGGTATGAACTGGGAGAAGTATGCAGGAAAGTGATCCTAGCCCTAGAGGTTACAGAACTGGAAGAAATATGGGCTTTATAGAGAAAGGGGAAGGTTCCTGCTGTCTTAGGGTTTAAGAAAACAATAATTATTGTTAATTGGGTTAACTTTGAAAACCCCATGTCATGATTTGCTGTCGCATACAAGACCTTACCATAATTTATGTCCTTTTATGCTATTTACGTATAGCTGTATCATATAAAGGAACACCACCAGTTGCTTTTGTTCTCCTTGGTCTAAGCTTTTAGGAGATTTAATATTTCAAAGAACAAGTCATTATTAGAAATATCTTAACAATTTAAGACCACTGTTAAAATTCAATCTGATTACTAATTTGAAGTCTTAATTGCTTAGGCTGAAGGAACATATATGCAGAGCTATGGTGAATGCAACAACAAGTTTGAGACATTCGATCCAATTTCCCCTCTTATAAATTGAATAGTAATATGTGAGACTATAAATTAATAGGAGTGTATATTAACACCATTCCCACCAACCAAAGTCTGTGTCCTAACCCCACCCCCACTCTTCCCCAGTGAAGCTGAACATCTACCCTCATGCTCCATCCAGAGATTTTTACTTTGGTGACCTATTCCAAACTCAATCCGTAAGATTTCTAATAACAAGTATCAGGAAGTCTAGGATCAGAAAACTTCAACAACATTTGGAGCTTGGCATTGGGAGTCATGCAAATCTATGTTCAAATCATGTCTCCTTCACATTGTCTCATGTGAGGAACATTGTGAACAATGGCAACAACAAATTGCAAGCACTTGATTCCAGCCTTTGTGTTTTAAGACATTCAATAATGATTCCTCTACACTGAGGGTTTAGTACTAGTATTACTGGAGGAAAAGGGCAGATGAGGATACCATCTAGTATCTCATTTGGTTTTAAATATATATATATATATATATAAAACACTAGGCAAAAAGAGAAGTTGTAATGAAGACAAGTGATACAGATATTTTAATTGTTATATAAAAAGAGTATTTTCTTTGTTCTTTTAGGAATAGAGGCTAAATGCAGAAAATATATTAGCCTTTGATAGATTAAAGGTATCCTCAACAATGGTGATTCATAAGTAAAAGTCTATGAAGTCAAGTTAAGTTCAATTTCATTTCTAAAGCTCTAGTAACAGATTATTTGATGTAGACAACTAAGGAAACTGTACATTTCTTCTGCTTCCTGATAGGATAAGTAAATTCCACTCAATTTCATTTTTGCTTAATTTTAGGTATCTTAATCTCCCTATGTGTTTCATATTGCTGTCTTTGGTGAATAAAAGAAAAAAATTCCTCTGAATACCTGTATCTTCCTAAGAATAGACAGAGGTCCTATGATTTGTAGATTACTGGGGATGAACGTAAGTTCTAAGTTGACACTGATTTATTCCAATTGTCCCATCAACCTTCTAAATTGCAGGTTAATAGATGTCCATCAGTAGTTGCCTAGCTAGTACACAGCATTATTCCCAATGAAATGCTAAGCAACTTTGAGAAAAATAAGAAGGCTGTGAGATCTGGAAGATGGTAGTGGTAGAATTTAAAATTCATAAGCATGAAGTACTAAATTCAATCCCTATCACTACATACAAGAATGACGATGCTATTGTTCTCTCTCTAGATAAATTTTTTTTAAAAAATCCCACACCTATGGACATCTAATCTTTGATAAGGGGGCCCAGAGTATTAAATGGAAGAAGGAGGCTCTCTTTAACAAATGGTGCTGGGAAAACTGGGTTGTAACATGCAGAAGAATGAAATTGAACCACTTTATCTCGCCAGAAACAAAAGTCAACTCCAAATGGATCAAAGACCAGGATGTTAGACCAGAAACAATCAAATACTTACAGGAAAACATTGGTAAAACACTTTCCCACCTACACCTCAAAGACATCTTTGATGAAATAAACCCAATTGCAAGGAAGACTAAAGCAGAAACAAACCAATGGGACTACATCAAATTGTAAAGCTTCTGCACATCCAAAGAAACTGTTAAACAAAGAGACCCCTCACAGAATGGGAGAAGATCTTCACATGCCATACATCAGACAGGAAACTAATCACCAAAATATACAAAAAGCTCAGCAAACTTAGCAACAAAAAAGCAAATGACTCCATCCAAAAATGGTCAGAGGATATGAACAAACATTCACCTCAGAGGAGATCCAAAAGGCTAACAAACATGAAAAACTGCTCCAAGTCACTGATTGTCAGAGAAATGCAAATTAAGACAATATTGAGATACCACCTCACTCCTGTAAGAATGGCATACATCAAAAAAAGACAGCAGCAACAAATGCTAGAGAGGCTGTGGGGACAGAGGAACACTTTTGCATTGCTGGTGGGAATATAAATTGGTCCAGCCTCTGTGGAGAGCAGTCTGTAGAACTCTCACAAGGCTAGACATGGACCTACCATAAGACTAGGAATTCCTCTCCTGGGGTTATACCTCAAGGACTCCATAACACCCAACCAAAAATAGATGTGTAATCCTATGTTCATAGCAGCACAATTCATAATAGCTAAAACCTGGCAGCAACCCAGCTGCCCAACAACAGAAGAGTGGCTGAGAAAGCTGTAGTATATATACACAATGGAATACTATGCAGCTATCAAGAACAATGAACCCACCTTCTCTGACCCATCTTGGACAGAGCTAGGACTTATGTTAAGTGAGCTAAGTCAGAAAGATAAAGATGAGTATGGAATGATCCCACTCATCAACAGAAGTTGAAAAAGAACATCTGAAAGGTAAACTAAAAGCAGGATCTGAATAAATTGAAAATAGGGCACCAAAGTAAAAACCCTGTGGTGAGGGGTAGACATGCAGCTTCCTGGGCTGTTGGGGGTGGGGGTGGGTGGGTGGGAAGGTACACATTCTTTTGGTGGTGGGAATGGTGTTTATGTACACCCCTATTAAATTGTAGTCATATAAATCACTAGTTAATTAATATGAGAGGGGAAAATTAATTGTATGTTTCGAAGTTTTTAAAACACAGACTGAGTCTTTTTAATATATAGGCAGTGTATTTGATATGTGGACTCTCTTAAAAGCCTAGACCAAGTAGATCAGAAGCAACCGGTGGCACAGCTATATAGATATATACAAGATACTGGGTACTATACAGCAAACCCTAACAAAAGGACTTTTCAAAGTTAACCCAATTACCGAATAATGTGATGATAGCAATAACTATCAATAGCCTTTTTGAACCCTAAGACAGCAGGAACTCACATCTCCACTATAAAGCCTATATTTTTCCCAGTCCTGGAAACTTAGGATAGGGACCACTAAAATAGGGACCACAAAACAATCTACTCATGCACCCATGTGGAAGAGGGGATAATCTGGTGAATATGTTATATCTCTGTCACTAGTGGAAAGACCTGGGAAAAGAAAACTTCTTGTAGTTTATCTGTGGAATGTTTAAATTTAATGTTATTACTAGAACACTGTTTTTGAATTGTGGCATTAAATAACTGTCCTAGCAAGACAGATTTATTGATGCAGAGATCTGCATGTTCACTAATCTCATCCATTCATCAAATGCCTTAATCTTGGATTAAAGGCAACCATGAATAGATCTGTTATGAAAGTATAACTTGAGAGTCCACAGAATAGGACTCCGTTTAACACCTATTAATTTAATTTGTTGTCTTCAGGTATATTCTTTCATGTATGTATTTCAGAAAGAAAGAGAAAGAGAAACATATGTCTCAAAATGCTTCCAAAGATGAACACAGCTACTACTAGTACGGTGTGCTGAATGGAAGCCATCTTTACTTACATTGAAGGGGAGTTCAGAAGAAGCAAACAAGATGACTGTTTCCCATGGAAAATTGCATTGTTCAGAGATAGTTTTCCAAGTTTATTTGACCTTAGACTTTCATTTCCCTTGAGATATTTTATATTGATAACAAAGGAAATCATACATGTCTATGAGCATGGAAAAAAATTTTGTCTGGTGTGTGACAAACTCTCTTCCTCATGGAAAAGGCCTTATGGGAAAAGTCATTTAAATATTATGGATCTGTATATATAACTGTGCTTTGGATTTTCCATCAAACAGATTGTGGCATCTGTATGTTTCTTCACGAGTAATGACTTCAATATGATGTGTTAAATTTTTTTCTAACATGTGCTTATATTTTATATCAGAGCCATGATTTTATCATCCTTTTAAGTTTATTTATTAACAGTAGTAACTGTTGAGAATGAGAATGTGTGCTTTTGGTTTTGTCAAGCCATTTGAACTTTGGTTTATGCACTTGTTTGGCCTTCTCTTTATATTATATCATCATTGCCAAAAAAGCTAGTATGTATTAAAGCATAAAATTCAGGTAACAAAACAGTTTTATTAGCTTCCACTTGCATCTCCACCCAGTTAGGATGTGATGCAAGCACAATATCAGAAAGTCTACGAAAATTTCAAGCTTCAACAGCAAATGATTCTTCAGCTGTGATTCTTCTAAGAAGGCCTTATTTGCAAGATTTGTTCAAAAAAGATTGAATAAGGGTCAAACCTTTGGGCACTTTTTCTGATTCACCTGAGAATGATTCAAACTTTCTCCTATCATAATATTTTAACCCATACTTTTTTTTTTATAATAAAAAAAATCAATTCTATAAACATGCTTTTTAATGCAGTTCCTTTTAATTAGCAAAACCTTTCTTTTGCATAAAAATTTTCAGGTCTAAAGTTTATCTGCAAAGAATATTTAGTGTCAAATATTTAAAAAACTAGACAGTGGGAAATTTTTTTTCTACTGATATATCAAAATTTGTTAATGTCTAGTTATTTAGCCGCCAGGAAGTTCAGATCCAAATTTGTGACTTGACTAAAATAACTCATTTGGTCATCCCTGTATGTATTCTACTTTTTCCCAGTCTTTTTACTTTCACTTCTAATTTATATTTTATCTTTTTCTAATTTTTCTTATGTATGCTTACATTTTTCTATTTTTATATATATACTACATAAGACATTTTAACTTCTTTGGGGAATATGACTTATATAAAGAAAGAAATTTATACAAGTAAATTATAAATCCTTCTTTACTTAATCTTATGAGAAAAATTCCTTCAGAAATTGCAATTTCCTTAGTCTTTGTTCTTTTACATTATATTTCATGTAGAAACAAGCCCATGGTTATCTTACTTAGTCTGTGCAGATACTTGTAACTACTAAACATATTTTAAGAATTCATAAATGACATTAACAGTAAAGTTAACTGGCATGTCTCTTTGTTCCTACAATGATCAACATCATTCAAATGATATTCCATTTTCAGTTTCTATAAATAATTCTCAGCTATATAATTATTAGAAAAAGTATGACCAGATCCCTTGAGTGCCCTAAATCTTCCTATAGACTTTGTGGAGCTACAAATGATATGCCATTATGTTTAAACATTAAGTTATGCAACCAGAGTAGGCTTGTCCTGGGAGTAGAATTGCACTGAAGTCACCCTGGGAGGCAACTACTCTCCAGATTTCTTTACAAAGGTGAAATCTCCATCAAATGAATCTAAATAATAGCTTTAGAGGGAGAGAACACAAGGGTTAAGAACTGCCTTCTTACTAATGTGGAAAGTGAGTGATGGTGAAAACAGTGTGGTATGAAAATAACACTGTATTTGGATCTTTCAATCTGAACTGAAGTCTTTGCCTCACAACTTCACTAACATGTAGTGTCTTGCACTTACAAAATAAAAGTAGTAATTCCCCTCACCTTTCAGTTGTTGAGGATTCAGTGTGTACTGTCTAACAAGAAACAAAAGTTCCCTCATTCCCTGTACTTTACCTGCCTTGCAGTAAGAACTAACCCAGAATATGCATAAACCCTAAAGCTTTATAAGCCTATTTTATCTCCTCATGTCTGACTACCACACTCAGGCAGCTTTCAGCAACAGTAGCTCAAGATTCAAGGTGTTACTTTGTGCCTGGGCATGTCTTAACCCTATATTTGGACATACTTCATTTTTCCTTAATTAACTCCGGTGAGACTTTTACTTATAAAATTATTTGACCATTTGTGGCATACCAACTTTTCCAAAAAGGGCTACACCAATTCTTGCCATTTTGCAAACTTTTCTGAAATGTGAAAAGAAAGAAAAGAAAACCAGATTTGAAAAAGTTCTTCCATTTTCTCAACATAGACATCAGCATTTCAAATTGTGCTTTTGTTTGTCTTCTAGAGATTTAATGGGCATGGACAGGAAAATTCCTTTCTTTTATAAGGATGGAAAACTACTGAAACTTTTCCCCAGGGATACAGTTTGAAGAAAGAAAACAATGAAGTGAGAATCTGGAAATGATTCCCTTAAAATTACCATGCTTAATTGAAGTTCCTAGTGTCTCTGAGGGGATGCAATCTTCAGCCACTGCCTTGTGGTATGATAATTTGAAAATGAGCTTTATAGGATATTATTATTAAAACTTTAAGAATATCAAAATGGGGGGGTGCTAGACTGCTGAGTTTGCATTTGTGATCCCAAGCACCACATCGAACTTGCACAAAATTAGGCTCTGTCTGCTCTGTGGCACAGAAAGTCAAGCTCTGCCACACCAGGTTTTGCATTAAGGGAAATATGTTTTATTTGCAATAAGCCAAAGCCAGAGCATTTCTTATACAAATTAGACATCCTTTCTCTGTTATCACTATGCTTTACATGAAAGCCTGAAAATGAGGGAAGGACTAGGAAATTGAAATCAAGATCTCCAGTCTCTGGAGACATTTTCTTCCTGCCAGAAA
>NW_026647503.1:0-55505 GCF_950295315.1 Erinaceus europaeus | reverse complement strand
AAGATAAAAGATTGTGGTCTGATACAACATGGATGGAGCTTGGAGCTTGACCTGATTATGACATATGGGATACATTAAAGAGAGCAAAAATATCATATTATGTCACTTTTGCAGAAGATACATAAACAGATCAAAAAATAAATATATAAAGGGTGGGCCCAGTTGTATGGTGATGGTTTGACAGTAGACTTCGGTGGTGATTATAATGCAGTAAGCAGATGTATGTCAGTAAGCAGATGTATGTAGCTGAGCTACAAAAAAAAAAGATATCACTTTATGTAACACACATACACACACACATATATATCTTTACATATATTTTCCTAATATGAAAAATAATTTTAATAAGTAGATATTCTCCATAGACTTGTAAAGTAATATTTTAACTTTTATCAGACTTTAAAAATGCTAAAAAAAATTTATGATAAATACAAGAAGTCAAGAAATCAGTTAGTAAGTGGAATTTAAGACCCAAAGAATGGAACACCAAAAGAAAAATGTCTCGCGTATGTTCCTTCAAGAGAGTTCTGATTCAATGTGGATTTCACTAAAGACTGTAAAGAGCTTTATTCACATTCAAAATGGATCAAATAATAATTTCTCTGAACTAACAGGGAATCAAAGAGAAAAGGCCTAAAGGAATAACAAGGTTTGAAGACTTCTCATCAGCAGTCTAATCAGGAAGGGGATCCAGCAGCAGCTCAAAGCAACTCACAGAATTACTTCTAGAATTTCATAGCATTAAAATATCTTTCTATCTCAAATTCCAGTCCTGTGATTGTCACCTAAGTAGAGTGTTTGAAGTGGAATGCCAAGTGCAATATATTCCATGAAATGTTTCTTCATTTATGCTTTGGTATCACCCACCCACTCTGTTTATGTTTTTATACTAACAATCTTCTATACACCCTCAGGCAAATGTGCACATGTCCCAGAATAGTTACACACAAAGTAATATAGTGCACATAATTACTATACCACAGCTTAAGTTTATATTTTTGGAGTGTATAAAAACATGTGAAAAAAAAATCCTCTTCCACAGATGACATATCTTTTGATACTCAGCTTTGAAAAGGTTATTAGCTTTAATAAAAATTTAAAAACTAGGCAAACATCTATGAAATATTCTATCTACACAGGGTTTGGCAGACATACATATGAATAGTTTCTAGAAATTCCAGGAAATGAAGAAGCCCTCTCAGCATACCACACTAATATGTGATTAACCTGTAGGTTGTATTCACATGTAAACCACCATCATTGAGTTACAGTGGCATTTTTGTTCATGTGGTAAACAGCAAAACTAACATTTCTAGCAGAGGACAGTGAAATTTAAGCTTGTTTTACAACCTCTAACAAGAGAAATGGTTGGTGGATTCAAATATCACTTTTCTTCCCATTTCTTTCTAAATTTCCCATGAGGGAAGAAGCAATGATTAAACAAGCAGATTGTGTACGGGGAAGGGGGATATTTTAATGAAGTTGAGATGCTCTTTCAATATTGAAAATACTATCTGAATGGTTCCCTGACTTTCAAATTACTTATTTTGCTCTAATGTGTAAAATGACATTAATCCATAAATGATGAGTAGAGAGAATAATGTAGACAGCAATATACATCTCTGGAAACATCAATACTCACCTCTGCAGGGTAAATTTAAGAAAGCATATAAGAATGACCCAGGGATATTTCAAAAAATGTACTTATCGGGTTAAGCACATGGTTAAGCACACACATTATGTAAAATAATAGTACTCTCCTGAAAATTTATCCAAAAGAAACAAAGACACATATCCAAAGAGATCTATGCACACTCAGGTTCATAGCAACATAATTTGAAATACCCTAAACTTGGAAGCAAACCAGATGCCTAAGGACAGATGAGTGTCTTAGAAATAACAATTAAAAAATATCTCTTACTATGTGGGAAATTATTTATGTTCCATTTTCAATGAAACCTTTAATCCTTAGAACTTTTAGAAGTTGAATATATATATATATATATATACTATATATATATATGTATTCAACTTCTAAAAGTTCTAAGGGTTATATATATATACATATATATACATTATATATTCAATTTCTAAAAATTCTAAGGATACACACACACATGTGGATATGTACACACATAGCACTAATCGACCATTCTTGGTGGCCATTTTTCCTTTTTAAAAATTTGACAGGATATATAGAGAAATTGAGAGGGATGGGAAAAAAGAGAAGGGGGAGAAAAAGAAACATCTACTTACCTACTTCACTGTTAGTGAAGATTCCCCCATCATGCAGGTGGGGAAAGGGTAGCTTAAAGCCAGATCTTCAAGCATGATATTATGTGCACTCAACTGACTGTGTCACAGTCCAGTCCTCACTTGTGATAATTTTTTACCAGGCTGAAAAATTACTAGTTAATTTTGATAATGTAGGTGTCTTAAAGAGATGTGTTAAATCTGTTATTGAGAGGAATATATATATATATACACACACACACACACATATATATATATATATATATATATATATATATATATATATATTAGAGTTTTATTTGAAGAATAGTGGTTATATTTAAAGCTGAGTGTCCAAATACTATCAAATTTTAAAACACATTGGGTAGCAGTAAGAAATCTGTTTTTTCACTGTCAGTTTGGAACACCAGATTAATCAAAGAAATATACTGCTTTCAATTCATTTTTCTTGTTTAATACAAATAACTAGGGATTCTAAGATGTTTATTGGATTCAGAACAAAGACACATATCCAAAGAGATCTATGCACACTCAGGTTCATAGCAACATAATTTGAAATACCCTAAACTTGGAAGCAAACCAGATGCCTAAGGACAGATGAGTGTCTTAGAAATAACAATTAAAAAATATCTCTTACTATGTGGGAGATTATTTATGTTCCATTTTCAGTGAAAACTTTAATCCTTTAAGATGTTTATTGGATTCAGAACAGAACTGGTTGATGGTACTGTTTATGTCACTCTTTGGAATTTTTATAAAAAGTTCAAACATTGCATTTGAAAATTTACTTTGAAGGGGTACATGAAAACAACATTGAGAGAAACTGCTGCATACTAATAGCATTGAAGTAGTCTTTTAAATATATTTTATTTATTGGATAGAAACAGTTTGAGAGAGAAGGACAATATAGAGAGGGAGAAAGAAATAGAGATACCCGTAGGAGTGCTTCATGTTCTTGAGTATGCTAACATATATGCACTACCAGGTGTGCCACTGCCTATCCCACAAAGCAGTCTTTCAAATGTGGTTCCCATTCATGACATTCATTCAAAAGTACAACATTTGTACATTGGACATTTCTTTTCTTCATTATCTGAACAGTGGTACGTACATGGTTAAGTAAGTGCTAGGCTATTCATGCTGAATCATCTCACCAAGTTCCAGGAGCTGTATGTACACAGCTTCACATAGCAATTTGGCTACATTATTCAGCTTAATAAATATTTAGTTCTAGAAAAAAATATCGGTAAGATAAACCTTCTCTAGTCCATGCCAAGCTTAACACGATAAATATATGTGTGATACTATAGTCAGCTAAGCATATTCGACAGTAATGCTGAGAGCATATGTTCATAGGAAACTATATTTGGGGGTAAATATCACTATGTGAGTCTCACACTAACATGATACTCTCTAATGCTTATTCCGTGATATTTTTTATCATGTATTATTCTCTTCCTCTCATAACTTCAATGTTGGGACCAGTTGCACTGTATCCATGCTAAATCACAGGTCTCTCCCTTTCTAAAATGCATGTACATACACAAAAAAAGACTCAAGTTCTTATGCTGTTACTGCTTTGCTATGTCTTTGTATTCCTGTCTACCTCCTGTTAGCTTTCTTTGCCAACTAAACAAAAATTGCCATTTACCACATCACTGGTATGTACTCATCATGTGATATGACTTCTGCAGTTCAACATTTTTAAAAATAAACAACAACAAAGACACAAAAATAACCTCAAAACAAACAAACAAACAACAGGAAGACAAAAGTATTGAGATAAGTGAGGTCTCTGGATTCCACTATTGCTTCAGAGATTAATTTACCAAATTAAAAAAAAAAAGATATGCATTGGAATGGTAACATGTTGAAGTTAGATAATTAGATACATTTATTTGTTTATGGACACATATGTAGACAACATACATTTTTAAAATTCTTGAAAACAATAATAGTTTTAAACAGACTTGTAAATATCATGCCATTAATCTTATATAAATTTGTCAATGCCTTTCTGTATTACTCTAGATGCAGTTTCAAGTGGTTTACAATGATACAGAAGCCTGTTTCTTCTAGTCCCACCATGCTGACCTAATCTCAAGCCTCAAGAGCAAGAGGGAGAAAAGAAATAGGGTGAGTTTCATGGCCATTGTGTGAAGCCTGAAATGACTCCACTTAGCAACTATTTCTCCCTCACTCCCTTCCTTTCCTTTTTTTTTTTTTTTTTTTTGTCTCCAGGGTTATTACTGGGGTTGGGTGCCTGCAACTACGAATCCACTACTCCTGGAGGCCATTTTGTTCCATTGTTGTTGTTGTTGCTCTTGTTGTTGTTGTTGCTGTTGATGGATAGGACCAAGAGAAATTGAGAGAGGAGGGGAAATAGAGAGGAGGAGGAGAGAAAGATAGACACCTGTAGACCTGCTCCATCTCTTGTGAGGCAACTCCTGTAGGTGGGGAGCTGAGGTCTTCAACTGGGATCATTGCACAGGTACTTTGCACTATGTATGCTTAAGCTGGTGTGCCACTGCCCGCACCCCCGCCCCCCAACCATTTCTAACCATCTACTATGCTACAACAGTTGCTTAACAGACAGGGTAAGAAAATAAATAAATTGATAATCAGTAAAAAGAGAAATTGATTCCTGGGTATTAGGGTTTTAAGGCTTGACGTCTCGTCACCCAATCTGGTCCCCTACGCCTACACTGAACTTCTCTGTTCCAGACTCTTGGAAACAGAGTTGGCAGTCAGCTGAGGTAAAGAACAAACACCTCATCACAGACCCCTGCAAGCGTCAACCCGGCTTTGACCTAGCACGTTATGATTGGGCCCTCCTCAATCGCTATCGAACAGGCCATGGCCGGTGAGCCTCTATGTTCCATCGCTGGGGAGCCAGAGACGACCCGAACTGCCCCTGCGGCTACAGACAGACTATGACCCACATAGTCAACAACTGCCACCTCTCCAGATTCAAAGGAGGTCTCGAAACTTTACATCAGGCTCAACCTGACGCTGTTGACTGGCTACGGAAGAAGGGCAAACTCTAGAAGAAGAAGAAGAAGGGTTTTAAGGAACTTGTGCATTCAAAAATATAGTATGTTGATAAACTATTGGTAGAGAATCTCCTGATTTATTGTTTATAATTAAAATTAATGACAACAACTGTGATATTATATCCAACTTCTTTTCCGATCAATTTCTTCTTTTAAAGATTTTTATTAGTGATTTAATAGTGATCTAAAAAATTACAATATGACAGGGGTACAATTCCGCACTGTTCCCACCACCAGAGTTCAGATCCCCAGTCCCTGGATTGAAAGCTACAGCAGTTCTCTCAGGGATGCAGATATAAGTTAGCTATTGTTTTTACAACCGTTTGCCTATATGTATATATATTTACCCATTTTTTTCAAAGGTTCCCATCTTCTCTTCCTCTCCAACTCACACATAAACTTATTACGATATCCAAATGTCTCTCCCTTTTTCCTCTTTCTCCTGTTCTTGATGGAGTTGGAGTTCAGAGCCCTGTAGTCATCTTTCCCTTACCATTTCTCCTCCATTGGTAGTATGGATTATAATTATTTTTGGGGTGCAGAAGGTGAGAGTTCTGGCTTCTGTAATTGCTGCTCCACTGGACATGGGCATTGGCAGGTCGATCCGTACCTCAAGAGATCAATTTCTTCCTTTCCTTTCCTTTTTTTTTTCTTTTCTTTTTGTTCCTTCTCATCTTTTCTGAGCAGAGCACTATCAGCTCTGGCTTATGGTGATGTGGGGGATTGAACCTGAGAATCTGGAGCCTCAGGCATGAGAGTCTGTTTGCATAATCCTTATGCTATCTGTCATACCCAGAAGATCAATTTCTAACATAGAATTTAATAAATATTCTGTATAAATGAATAAGTAAAGTAAAAGAAACTAATTGGTACAATTTGATATAAGTACATAATGTGGTCACAAAAATAAGGTATGAGTGATCTAAATTTCATACAGATGGATTTTACTGGGCTAGTAGAATCATTTATTACATTTTAATATCTCAGAAGTAATTGTTATGGGTTGTATTAGAATTTAATATTAGGGACGGCATGTTGGCTCACCTAGAGTGCACACATTACCATGTGAGAAGACCCTGCTCAGAGCCCAAACACCCACCAGCAAGTGGAGCAGAGCTGCAGGTGTCTCTCTTACTAGCTCCTCCTATTCCTCTCTATTTCTATCAGAATATAGGACTTTCTTATCATATATAAATAAAGTTAAAAATCACTAGAAGCAGTGGAATCATGCTACAGGCACTGAGCCCTAGCAATTAGCAATAACCTTGGTGTCTGACAAAAAAAATAAGGATTTTTCTGAGACTACTTTAAAACTTCAATAGATTATCAAAATCAGAAGAGATAGTTTACAAAAAAGTAAGTTTAGCAATGTGTCTTTTAGAATTCCTGAAAGTAACCTTAGCACTATAACATTTTGAAAGCAAGATTGCGGACTTGTCAACATACATGTCCAGCAAAAAACAACAACAACAAAAAAAAAAATTACAGAAGCCAGAACTACCATCTTTATGCGCCCCATAAAGAATTTTGGTACATGGGGCTGGGTGATAGCAGGGCGGGTTGCTTCACAAGCAATGAAGCAGGTCAGCAGGTGATCTTCTCTCTCCCTCTCTATCTCCCCTTCTCTTTCAATTTGTCTTGTCCTATCCAATGGCCAAAAAATGGCCACCAGGAGTAGTGGATTCGTAGTGCATGCACTGATGCCCAGAGGTAACCCTGGAGGCAATACATGTAGTAATAATAATGATAATAAATAAATAAAAATAATAAATGAATTTTGGTCCATACTCCCAGAGGAGGAGAAATGTTAGGGGAAAAGCAACCAGAGGGTCTGAGTTCCAATTCCATCAAGACCCAGATAGAGAAGAAGCAAAAAGGAAGGACATTCCGAAGTAGTTGTGATGTAGAAAAGAAGGGAGGGCAGGACCATTGAAAAAAAAAAAATTGACAAATATATTTAAATACAAATAAACAATTACAGAGGTCATAGTAAACTCATGTCTGTGATCTTGAAACAACTATTACAACTTCCAATGGAATTGGGACGCAGAGCTCTGGTGGTGGGAATGGTGTGGAGTTATACCCCTTCTATCTCTTAAGTTTGTAAATCAACATTAAGTCACCAATAAAGTTTTAAAAAATAAATTTTATGCATATACAACACCCATATCTGCTGTAAGCAATCCCCCTAATATTAAAAAAAGACAATTACAATAAAAAGAAAGCAGGATCGCTTTAAGATAAGTATAATCAATTAGAATTTGTTTTCTGGTTTTTCTTTGTTATCCTATCTCTTAAAGCTGCTATTGGGTTTTAAATGAATGTTGGAATTAAGAATATCATAAAATATGTAGTGACAGCATTGTGACAATGAACCCATGTGTAAGACTTGTTAATGAAAAATAAGGATGAATAAATGGTAATTCTTCATTTGGGAAACACTTTTTTCAGACTCTCACAGAGAGAGTAAAATAGTAGATTAAAGATATTATTTCTGTTTAGGGGAAAATGTTCTCTGTTATTTGTATTTATTACTAAAATTAGTCATCAAAATAGACAGACACATATATAAAGTGTTTTTGGATAATTTCCTATTAATCTAATTTGGAAAGGTATGAAATGGAATAAAAAAAGATCAGGGCATTCATTGAGACTTACCAGTTAGATACTCAAAATATGATTCAAGAAAAACTGAACACTATTGTCTAGATGAATCTAACTAGATATAAATTAGTTTATGTGCACAGCACATAGTAATGGTACAACTTACAGAATATTTAACATCAGGTATTAAAAAGAAATAAGGTCTACTTATTGAGCTGTGACTTTTAAAATTGGAAAATTGAACATAGCATCATTTGTAATTTGGCCTCATGTTCTCTCATGCTGCTGAAACATTATGTTTCAATATAGCATGGCCAGTAATGGATTTCACATTAATGATAATTCTTGGATCATTATTTAGATACACTGATTCTTATTTTCACTAACTTGGCTGGTAAGAAAGATGGACTTTGACATGATTTGGGCCTATTTCAGTCACAGATCTTTGTTCCCTGCATTTTCTCCTAGAGATCATACAGATTTAGCTTTAGAATTTAGGTTGTTGATTCAACAACCTGACTTCTGTGTAGGGATGTGAAATATTGGTTAATGGTTTTCCCCCATTTCTTATGAGACTAGCTAGATGCTTGATTACTGAAAAAACTTCCATTTTCAATAAAATTTCTTAACTACATCTCAAAATATAAAACTAGGTCCTTTTAGACTGTTTATTCTTTTTTCTTTTGCTGCTTTCAGCTCTTTAGTCAATAATGTGATGCATTTATTAGTGTAGTGTAGAGTGGCTGCAGGGATGTGGTTTGTAGGAATGCATAAAATCAAGTTATATAATATTTTCAGCCTTGTTTTTCATAACTATCTGTATATTTTGGGTTATTTAGATTTTTATAAAAGTTTATAGTTTGTGAATTTCTTTTTAAAAATAATTATCTTTATATATTTATTGAATAGAGCCAGCAAGTAATCGAGAAAGAAGGGGGTGATAGAGAGGGAGAAAGGCAGAGAGACACCTGCAACACTGCTTTATCACTCACAAAGCTTTTCCTCTGCAAGTAGGGATTGAGGGCTCAAACCCGGGTCCTTGCTCATTGTAACATGTGCTCTCAGCCAGGTGCACCACCACAGAGCCCCTTAGTTTGTATTGAAAATTTCTGTATTGATAAAAAAATATGCCTGTTCAAATTTTGTGGTTGAATTAAAGCTATATTTCAGTTGAGAGAACTAATGTCTTTACAACATTGACTCTTGACTTAACTCATGAGTATCCCCACGTTGCATTTTTCAAATTTATTTAATTATTTATTTTTGGCAAAAATCCTTTAATTACTTCCAAAAGTCTCTGAAGTGTTGCAGTAGGTTGGGTGCCACCTGTCTGAAATGTTGATATCCTGTTAAATGCTGAATACCAGAAATGACATAATAGGGCATTGGTCTTAGTCTATGAGGCTCCAAGGTTGAACTCTGGCATCACATTCACTAGACTGCTGGTTCTGAATAAAGAAAAGAGAAGTGAGTACTGCCCTATCACATTTGGTGCCTGGAACTGAACCCAATGTGTCATATATCAGGACATACATTATATGGCGAAGCACCCTCTTGAACCTGATTTATTTAGGTTTTCAAATTGTTTTTCAGCAATGTTATTAGTTTTGGCATACAGAATGCAAAGATTTCCTTATTATCTTTCACATATTCTCTAGTTCAGTTATAGAATCCCACTCATGGCAAAGCAGATACAACCCCAACCATTTTGACATTCACTATCTGTATAATGGAATTTTCAAACTATTTTTTCTAACAGAATATATATATATATATATGCAGGAACAATATCATTTTGAATTCATATAAATATAGTCTCAGACTGCCTTATCAGGAATATTAAAATGCAAACTCCAGTTAAAATATTTGAAACTGTATACAATATTTGAATACAAATGCAGTGTTTGTTATTTTGTTATCACTTTACTACTTTACTACTTTCAGCTGACTTTCTCAGAGAGAGAGAGACTGAAAGAGTAATGGAGAGACACCAAACACTGGACTTCCCCAAAATGTCTTAGTATTCCCATGTGGCATTTCTGGGGCCTAGAACCTAGGTTGTACTCATGGCAAAGTAGATGCACTCACTCACATGCAAGATATCTTGACTGTCCCTAAAATAAGATTTTCAAATTATTATTTTTCCTAGAAAATTATGTAAATAGAATTTATAAATATATTTAAATATCCACAAACTGACAATAGATTTATCAGAAAACATTACTGAAATAACAATCTTAATAAATGTGTTTCTGTTACATACCAGTTTTGTTTATTTGCCTGTTTTTGTCTTCTACCAGGGATCTTGCTGAGGTTTGGAGTCTCTATGACTCCACCAGTCCCAGAGTTTTTTTTTTTTTTTCTCCCCTCCAGATAAAGGGTGAGAGAGAGAGAGACATAAAGTGAGGACAGGGATTTAAAAGACCAGCAGAGTGCAGCAGTGGAGCAGAGTTACAGTGTATCTCTCTCTCTCTCTCTCTCTCTCTCTCTGTCTCTCTCTCTCTCTCTCTATTTGTAGCCTCACTCAAATACTGGGGAAACTTAACCCTTCAGGCACTCCTATGTGGTTTGACCATACTTCAAATATGGGTCCTTACACATGTTAATGTGTTCACTCCATTCAGTGAGTTACCTACCAATCCCTAATCTTACAGGTCTTCATATAGTATGACAAGTACCTTAACTTATGTAGAGCCTATGGGTCAAGACCATTTACCAGGGGAATATCAGGCACCAGTGGAGCAGAGTTACAGTGTTTCTCTTCCTCTCTCTCTCTCTCTCTCTCTCTCTCTCTCTCTCTATATATATATATATATATATATATATATATATACATATCCAACATTAAAGGAAATGAATATAATCATATAAGAAATGCCATTTATTCTCCTTTCAAAATGTTAAGCAGCTTAAGGATATTTTTCTTGGCTTTGTGGTTTCCATTTGGAGTTTTAAATGGAATGTATTTACATTTTCCCCAAATCCCTTTATTGAGGGAAATAATGGCTTATGATACAATAATAGCTGACACGTGGGTACAGTTTCTTATCTACCTGTGACAGCTGCCTACCTACCTCTTCCACCACCAAGACACTTCACTGTTCACCATCATTTCTGGATCCCTGAGTCACTTCCCAAATCTCTCTAAATCAGTGTCTTTAGCTTTCCTGCAATATAGCGTAACCAATTCAAATTTCAGTGTGTTTTTCTGTCTTATACTTGCTTCACATATAAGTGAGAGTATTTGTCCTCATTCATGAATATCTCACTTAACATAATTCATTTAATTAAAATTCTAAAAAGTCATGCAAGTGGCCTAGGATGTGTTGTGGTGTGTATAGTGTTGGGAAGTCAAGCTTGAGGTCCTGAGTTTCAACCCTCTCTTTCATGTGCCAGAGTGATGCTCTGGTTCTCTAGTCTCTCATCTCTCTCATAAACACATAAAGAAATCTTTAGAAAGTGATTTACAAATAAGGGAGAGTCACAAATACGTCATTTATAGCCATGGATGATTTAACATCAGTCATTATGCTTTCTGCAGCAGGCATATACTTGTGATTTCTCATCCAGTTTAAGGTAGTACCTTAAAGGTACCTTCCTTTATTTTTCCACATTTTAGACAGAAATTGTAAAAAATTATATCTTTAAAGGAGACAGTTGATTCTCATATGGTCCTTTAAGTAACATTTATTTTATATATGTAAAATATACATTTTTAAATTTTTATTTATAAAATGGAAATATTGACAAGACCATAGGATAAGAGCGGTACAATTGCACACATTTCCCACCACCAGAACTCTGTATCGCCTCCCCTCCCCCATAGTTTTCCCATTCTTTATCCATCTGGAAGTATGGACTCAAAGTGATTATGGGGTGCAGAAGGTGGAAGGTCTGGCTTCTGTAAGTAACATTTTAAATATATATATATATATATATATATATATATATATGGTATTTTTGAAATAGCTTGAATTTGTAGATTAGACAAAAATTTATAGACTGTAATAATTATAAAGATGAACTTTGTAAATAGATACAAGAACACATTCACCAGAGTAATGAAGTTGAAGGGTTGTCATTCCACACGTGAAGTCCCTGGATACAGTCTGAAGTGAAGCATGTTGAGGTGGCAATCGTTGTGTTGGTTAAGTTGTGATCGGCAGATACAATATTATTTGATATGAATTGGGAGAGGCATAAGGGAAAGTGGGCCCTATGCAAGGGTTCCAGGACTGGGGGAAGTAGAGGCTCTATAGTGGAGATGTGAGGTTCCTGCTGCCTTAGGGTTCAAAAAGACAATCAATAGTTAATGTTATCATCATATTGTTTGGTAATTGGGTTAACATTTAAAAGTCCTTTTGTTAGGGTTTGTTGTATAGTACCCAGTATCTTGTATATAGCTGTGCTATTGGATGCTTCTGATCTACTTGGTCTAGACTTTTGAGAGAGTCTGCATATCAATTACACAGCCTATATATTGAAAAGATTCAGTTTGTGTTTTGAAAAACTTCGAGACATACAATTAATTTCCCCCTCTTGTATTAATTAACTAGTGATTTATAGGACAACATTTTACTAGGAGTGTACATAAACATCATTCCCACCACCAAAAGACTGTGGCCCATCCCTCCCACCCACTCCCACCCCCCACTGGCCCAGGAAGATGCATGTCTACTCCTCACCACAGGGTTTTTACTTTGGTGCCCTACTTACAATTTGGTCAGTCCTGCTTTTAGTTTCCCTTTCAGATCTTCTTCCTCAACTTCTGTTGATGAGTGGGATCATCCCATACTCATCTTTATCTTTCTGACTTAGCTCACTTAACATAATTCCTTCTAGCTCTGTCCAAGATGGGTCAGAGAAGGTGGGTTCATTGTTCTTGATAGCTGCATAGTATTCCATTGTGTATATATACCACAGCTTTCTCAGCCACTCATCTGTTGTTGGGCACCTGGGTTGCTTCTAGGTTTTAGCTATTATGAATTGTGCTGCTATGAACATAGGAGTACACACCTCTTTTTGGTTGGGTGTTATGGAGTCCTTGGAGAGGAATTACTGGATCATATGGAAGGTCCATGTCTAGCCTTCTGAGAGTTTTCCAGACTGCTCTCCACAGAGGCTGTACCAATTTACATTCCCACCAGCAATGTAAAAGGGTTCCTCTGTCCCCGCAACCTCTCCAGCATTTGTTGCTGCTGTCCTTTTTGGATGTATGCCATTCTTACAGGAGTGAGGTGGTATCTTAGTGTTGTCTTAATTTGCATTTCTCTGACAATCAGTGACCCAGAGCACTTCATTACTCGGGTGAGACCTTTCCTTTCATAGTATACTCTAATTTCATCTCAGGTGGTTCACTTTCTAACAAAGTCCCAAAACCTAGATATACACCAGTTTCTGTGAGAGAACGTATGCTCAAAAGTTAACCCAATTACCAAATAATGTGATGATAACATTAACTATCGATTGTCTTTTGAACCCTAAGATAGCAGGAACCTTACATCTCCACTAGTCCTCGAACCCTTGCATAGGGCCCACTTTCCCGTATGCCTCTCCCAATCCATATCAAATAATATTGCATCTGCCGATCAACTTCAAGGGGGTGGGAAATTGAGATTGGGTGGTGGGAATTGTGTGGAATTGTACCCCTCCTACCCTATGGTTTTGTTAATTAATCCTTTCTTAAATAAAAAATAAAAAATAAAAAAAGAAGACATTCAAACACACATGTATGCTTGTATCAAGTTATAATTACCACCAACTACCATTTCTTCTGTAAATATAGTACATTCCCATTATCTGAGATACTAAATCATATACAAAGAATAAGCTTATCCAAATATTAACTGTTTATCTCAGGATTCAGTTTCTTAACAAAAGAATCAAGTTGAAGTTAGTAGTCTTTTACTATCTCATCTCTCAAGCAGACTGTGGATTTTTCTATATCTGTGTGATATTCTGTGTCACACACTGCATCTACAATTAATGTAGTTCCATGCCTCTCTTTTCAGTAATTGATTATTGGGTTTAGAGTCATCTTTAAAACTGCCTTCAAAATAATCATTCTGTCTTTTAAAAACAAAATTTTAGTTTCAATTTTTTATATTTATTTATACCATTTCAAATTGTTATTTAATAATGATTAACAAGATTATAAGATAAAAGGGGTATAATTATATACAGTTCTCACCACCAGAGTGCCATGTCCTGTTCCTCCCATTGGAAGATTCCCTATTCTTTATCCCTCTGGAACTGTAGACAAAAATTTCTTAAGGTCTGGCTTCTGTAATTATTTCTCTGCTGAACATGGATGTTGGCAGGTTGATCCATATCCCCAGCCTGTTTCTGTCTTTCCCTAATAAGGTAGGAGTCTGAAGAGTTGAGACATTAATTTTAGTTTCAATTTGCTTGTAGACTATATCGTGGAAAAACACAACATCATTAAATATGAAGAAGCGGAGACCTGGTGGTGGTGCACCTGTTTTAGTGCATGCAGTGTAGTGCACAAAGATCTGGGTTCAAATTCCCAGTCCCTACCTGTAGTGGGGAAGATTCATGCATGGTGGAGTAGTTGCAGGTGTCTCTCCATTTCTCTCCCCATTTATTTCACTCATCCCTTTCAATTTCTGTTTCTGTGAAAAAAAAGTAAATAAAAATACTTAAAATAAAAGTTAAAGATAAACAAGCATTATCAACAACAAAAAAGCAATCGTCCTATTCGATGTCATCCTCTGATCTGCTGTAGTAATAAGCATTATAATAGTGGCACACAGATTGTTAGTTAGCAGCTAATGAATAGGCATGTGGTAGATTTCTCTTTGCTCTTGATAATTTTTATTTGTTATTTTTTTATTTATTATTTTATTTTGAGTTTGTTTAATGAGAGAATTGTACTGCTCCAACTTATAGTGGTGCCAAGGATTGAAAGTAGGACCTGAGTCTCAGGCATGAACATATTTTTGCATACCACCATGTTATTTTACCAGCCTGGCTTTGTTACATTTTAATGAATTATTGATAACATTTGTGACTGGTGAAATGTCCTAGATTAGAAGCATTCCCTTTCTCTTTGATTTTTTTTTTTGTAACCAGGATTTTTTTGCGGGCTAGGTTCTTTGTGATGATAGCACTGTTATTGGTAGCGATATCTTTTCATTTTAATTTTCTTTTATTATATAGAGGTGAAACAAATATAGATAAATAGACAAAGAAGGATAGATACTTGTAGCACTCCTTTACTGCTCATGAAGCTTCCAACTTGCTAGTTCGAACCAGTGTCCAAGTGTAAGGTACTGAATGTGATCTACAGACTACACTGCCACCTAGTTTCTACGAATATTGTGTTAACAATCACATTTTTTTCTTAGCATGCTTGGTGTGTGTGTGTGTGTGTGTGTGTGTGTGTGTGTGTGTGTGTGTATGTTCTTCCCCCCATTTTATTTAAGAAAGGATTAATTAACAAAACCATAGGGTAGGAGGGGTACAACTCCACACAATTCCCACCACCCAATCTCCATATCTTATACACTCCCCTGATAGCTTTCCCATTCTCTATCCCTCTGGGAGCATGGACCCAGGGTCATTGTGGGTTGCAGAAGGTAGAAGGTCTGGCTTCTGTAATTGCTTCTCCACTGAACATGGGCGTTGACTGGTCGGTCCATACTCCCAGTCTGCCTCTCTCTTTCCCTATAGTAGGGTGTGTCTCTGGGGAAGCAGAGCTCCAGGAAACATTGGAGGGGTCTTCAATCCAGGGAAGCCTGGCCAGCATCCTGATGGCATCTGGAACCTGGTGACTGAAAAGAGAGTTAACATACGAAGCCAAACAAACTGTTGAGCAATCATGGACCCAAAGCTTGGAATAGTGGAGAGGAAGTATTAGGGAGGTACTCACTGCAAACTCTAGTGTACTTCTGCTTTCAGGTATATATTTTGCAGTAGTTTATGGATACGTGTGAACATATGCTCTCTCTCACAGAAACTGGTGTATATCTAGGTTTTGGGACTTTGTTAGAAAGTGAACCACGTGAGATGGAATTAGAGTATACTATGAAAGGAAAGGTCTCACCTGAGTAATGAAGCTGAAGGGTTGTCATTCCACACATGAAGTCTCTGGACACAGTATGAAGTGAAGCATGTTGAGGTGGCAATCATTGCATTGTTTAGGTTGTGATCAGAGGATGTAATATTATTTTATATGGATTGGGAGAGGCATATGGGAAAGTGGGCCCTATCCAAGGGTTCCAGGACTGGGGGAAGTAGGGGCTCTAAAGTGGAGATGTGAGGTTCCTGCTGTCTAAGGGTTCAAAAAGACAATCGATAGTTAATGTTATCATCACATTATTTGGTAATTGGTTTAACTTTGAAAAGTCCTTTTGTTAGGGTTTGGTGTACAGTACTCAGTATCTTGTATATAGCTGTGCTATTGGATGCTTATGATCTACTTGGTCTAGGCTTTTGAGAGAGTCTGCATATCAAATACACAGCCTATATATTAAAAAGATTCAGTTTGTGTTTGAAAACTTTGAGACATACAATTAATTTTACCCCTCTTGTATTAATTAACTAGTGATTTATATGTCTACATTTTGCTAGGAGTGTACATAAACACCATTCCCACCACCAAAAGACTGTGACCCATCCCTCCCACCCACTCCCACCCCCCACTGTCCAAGGAAGCTGCTTGTCGACCCCTCACCACAGGGTTTTTACTTTGGTGCCCTACTTACAATTTGGTCAGGTCCTGCTTTTAGTTTCCCTTTCAGATCTTCTTCCTCAACTTCTGTTGATGAGTGGGATCATCCCATACTCATCTTTATTTTTCTGACTTAGCTCACTTATCATAATTCCTTCTAGCTCTGTCCAAGATGGGTCAGAGAAGGTGGGTTCATTGTTCTTGATAGCTGCATAGTATTCCATTGTGTATAGATACCACAGCTTTCTCAGCCACTCATCTGTTGTTGGGCACCTGGATTGCTTCCAAGTTTTAGCTATTATGAATTGTGCTGCTATGAACATAGGAGTGCACACCTCTTTTTGGTTGGGTGTTATGGAGTCCTTGGGGTATAAGCCCAGGAGAGGAATTACTGGATCATATGGAAGGTCCATGTCTAGCCTTCTGAGAGTTTTCCAGACTGCTCTCCACAGAGGCTGTACCAATTTACATTCCCAACAGCAATGTAAAAGGGTTCTTCTGTCCCCACAACCTCTCCAGCATTTGTTGCTGCTGTCCTTTTTGATGTATACCATTCTTACAGGAGTGAGGTGGTATCTTAGTGTTGTCTTAATTTGCATTTCTCTGACAATCAGTGACCTAGAGCAGTTTTTCATATGTTTGTTAGCCTTTTGGATTTACTCTGTAGTTAATGTTTCGTTCATATCCCCTGCCCATTTTTGGATGGGGTCATTTGCTTTTTTGGTGCTAAGTTTGCTGAGCTCTTTATATATTTTGGTGATTAGTTTTTTTTCTGATGTATGGCATGTGAAGATCTCCCATTCTGTGAGGGGTCTCTTTGTTTGTTTAATAGTTTCTTTGGGTGTGGAGAAGCTTTTCAATTTGATGTAGTCCCATTGGTTTGTTGCTGCTTTATTCTTCCTTGCAATTGGGTTTGATTCATCAAAGATGTCATTGAGGTGTAGGTGGTAAAGTTTTTTACCAATGTTTTCCTCTAAGTATTTGATTGTTTCTGGTCTGACATCTAGGTCTTTGATCCATTTGGAGTTGATTTTTGTTTCTGTGAGATAAAGTGGTTCAGTTTCATTCATCTGCATGTTATACTCCAGTTTTCCCAGCACCATTTATTGAAGAGAGCCTCCTTTTAATCCTTTGGGCCCCCTTTTCATAGATTAGATGTCCATAGGTGTGGAGATTTATTTCTAGGCTTTCAATTGTATTCCACTGGTCTGTGTGCCTATTTTTATTCCAGTACCATGCTGTTTTGATGATGATGGCTTTATAATATAGTTTAAGCTCTGGGAGTGTGATGCCGCCATTTCTGTTTCTTTTCCTCAAGATGGTTTTGGAAATTCTAGGTGTTTTCAGGTTCCAGATAAATGACTGTAGTGTTTGTTCTATTCTCTTAAAGAAGCTTGGTGGAACTTTGATGGCTATTGCATTAAATTTGTATATGGCTCTGGGGAGAATATTCATTTTGATGATATTTATTCTTCCAATCCATGAGCATGGGATATCTTTCCATTTCTTGGTATCAGTTTCTATCTCCTTGAGTAGCGACTCATAGTTTTCAGTTTATAAGTCTTTCCTTCTTTGGTCATCTTTATTCCTAGGTATTTGATTGATTTTGCTGAAACAGTAAATGGGAGTGATTTTTGGATGTATTCTTCTTTAGATTTAGTGTTTGCATAAAGAAATGCCACAGATTTTTGTACATTGATTTTGTAGCCTGATACCTTGCTATATTGCCTAATAACTTCCAGTAATTTTCTGCTGGATTCTTTAGGTCTTTCTATGTATACTATCATATCATCTGCAAATAGTGAGAGCTTGACTTCCTCCCTTCCAATTTGTATTCCTTTGATTTCTTTCTCTTGCCTGATTGCTATGGCAAGAACTTCCAATACTATGTTGAAGAGTAACGGTGACAGTGGACAGCCCTGTCTAGTCCCCGATCTGAGGGGGAATGCTTTCAGCTTCTGTCCATTGAGTATGATGTTGGCTGTAGGTTTGCTATATATAGACTCCACTATCTTGAGGAATTTCCCATCTATTCCCATTTTTTGTAGAGTTTTGAGCATGAATGGGTGTTGGATTTTGTCAAAGGCTTTCTCTGCATCTATTGATATAATCATGTGGTTTTTGGCTTTGCTTTTATTGATGTGGTGAATGACATTGATTGACTTACGGATGTTGAACCAGCCTTGCATTCCTGGGATGAATCCCACTTGGTCATGATGAAAATCTTTTTGATATGTTGCTGTATCCTTGGCCAAGATCTTGTTTAATATTTTGGCATATATTCAATCTTATGGAAAAGTTTAAGAAGTATGGGTATTAACTGTTTCCTGAAAGTTTTGTAGAATTTGTTTGTGAAGCCATCTGGTCTAGGACTTTTGTTGTTGGGGAGATTCTTAATAATGGTTTCAATTTCTTTGTCTGTGATTGGTGCATTTAAATTTTGTAGTTCTTCTTGGTTCAGTTTTGGAAGGTCATATGCTTCTAGGAATTGTTCCATTTTTCCAGATTCTCTAGCTTGGTGGCGTATAGTCCTTTATAGAAGTTTCACAGGATTCTCTGGATATCTGTGGTGTCAGTTGTGATATATCCTCCATCGTTTACAATTCTATTAATTTGAGTCTTTTCTCTTTTTTGTTTGGTGAGTCTGGCCTGGGGTTTGTCAATTTTGTTTAATCTTTCAAAGAACCAACATTTTCCTTCATTGATCTTTTGTATGGTTCTTTTATTTTCGATGTTGTTTATTTCTGCTCTAACTTTAGTGATTTCTGTCCTTCTGGTTGCTTTAGGGTTCTTTTGTTCCTCTTCCTCTAAGTCCTTGAGGTGTGCAGTAAGGTCATTCATTTGAGCTTCTTCTTGGTGTTTAATATGTGATTGTATGGCTATAAGTTTCCCTCTCAGTACTGCTTTAGCTGTGGTCTAAATATTTTGATAGGTTGTGTCTTCATTTTCATTTGTTTCCAGGAACATTTGAATTTCCTGCTTGAGTGATTCTCTGACCCAGTGGTTCTTAAGGAGTATGTTGTTTAGTTTCCAAATTCTGTGACTTTAAATAATTTTCTGTTTGTAGTTAAATGTTAGTTTTACTCCACTGTGGTCTGAGAAGATACTCCGAATGATTTCAGTGCTCTTGAATTTATTGATGCTGTGTGTGTGTGTGTGTGTTTTTCCTACTCTTATACATAAAACTTTCAGATAGACTGCCCTTAGCCAGGGTATTGCATAGCCAATAGAGCACGGGATTTGCAAAGATGAGATACTGAGATCAATCTTAGCATCAAATATCCTAGAGTGATTCTGTAGTTCTTTGTTTTTCATTAATAAATAAGCAAAATCTTCCAGAAACGTATTGCCTTGTTATGTGTCAAAGTAATTTTGAACTACCCCTAAGCCAGTATAGTTTGCATGTATACATATGTATGCCTACATGCATGTGCATAAAGGGATAAAGATCTACATACCATTATAATATATAATTCATATATATATATATCAAAACTAGGCCTTTAAATACTTTAAGTGATCAAGATCTTCTATATACTAGTAGAACAAATGTAATCATAATTACAGATATATAATCTGTACAGTATAAAATTACCCTTGACTATATGAAGGTTTAATTTTAAAAGGAAATCATTTATTCAGTATGTTTTATTTACTTTTAAAATGTCTGAATGATAAATTAAACAAGTTATTTTTGTGATGTGTGGAAATAATACTTTTACATTTCAGTGTCCATAAAAAAGTTTATTAGAATATAGTCACATTAAACATGTGAATACTTTTATCTGTTTTTGAGAAAGAGAGAGAACAAACCAGAGTACTGCTCTGCCACAATCTTTGGCAAGGATAGAATTCACAGTCTCATGCTTGAAAATTCAATGCCTAGGCCATTGTGTATAGTCCCCCCCCTAATTTACAGATCTAGTAGAAGAAAGGGAAATTTTATGTCCTACAAAGTTGTAAATAGCCACTATTTCGTTCCATAGAACAGCTTGTTTAAAGTGTGCTATGTAGAAGGTTTTAATTTCACAATACATGCAATTCTGTCTAGAGGATATTCTTGATGTTTCATTTTGCCTTTCCTTTTCTTTCACCATTTAAAAAATATTTTTTCACTTATTGATTCCCTTTTGTTGCCCTTGTTTTATTGTTGTAGTTATTATTGTTATTGATGTTGTTGTTGTTGTTGTTCAATAGTACAGAGAGAAATGGAGAGAGGAGGGGAATACAGAGAGGGAGAGTGAAAGATAGAAATCTGCAAAACTGCTTCACTTGTGAAGCGACTCTCCTGCAGGTGGGGAGCTGGGGGGCTCGAATCAGGATCCTTACACTGGTCCTTGAGCTTTGCACCATGTGTACTTAATCCACTGTGCTACCTACCTCCTGACTCCCTCTCCATTGTTTTTTATTTAAGAAACGATTAATTAACAAAACCATAGGGTAAGAGGGGTACAACTCCACAAAATTCCTACCACCCAATGTCCATATCTCACTCCCTCCCCTGATAGCTTTCTCATTCTCCATCCCTCTGGGAGCATGGACCCAGGGTCATTGTGGGTTGCAGAAGGTAGAAGGTCTGGCTTCTCTAATTGCTTCCCTGCTGAACATGGGCGTTGACTGGTCGGTCCATACTCCCAGTCTGCCTCTCTCTTTCCCTAGTAGGGTGTGTTTCTGGGGAAGCAGAGGTCCAGGACACATTGGTGGGGTCTTCAAACCAGGGAAGCCTGGCCAGCATCCTGATGGCATCTGGAACCTGGTGACTGAAAAGAGAGTTAACATACGAATTGTTGAGCAATCATGGACCCAAACCTTGGAATAGTGGAGAGGAAGTGTTAGGGGGAAGTGTTACAGTGCAAACTCTAGTGTACTTCTGCTTTCAGGTATATATTTTGCAGTAGTTTATAGATACGTGTGAAGATATGCACTCTCTCACAGAAACTGGTGTATATCTAGGTTTGGGGACTTTGTTAGAAAGTGAACCACGTGAGATGGAATTAGAGTATACTATGAAAGGAAAGGTCTCACCCGAGTAATGAAGCTGAAGGGTTGTCATTCCACACGTGAAGTCTCTGGACACAGTATGAAGTGAAGAATGTTGAGGTGGCAATCGTTATGTTGGTTAGGTTGTGATCAGAGGATGTAATATTATTTGATATGGATTGGGAGAGGCATATGGGAAAGTGGGCCCTATCCAAGGGTTCCAGAACTGGGGGAAGTAGGGGCTCTATAGTGGAGATGTGAGGTTCCTGCTGTCTTAGGGTTCCAAAAGACAATCGATAGTTAATGTTATCATTACATTATTTGGTAATTGGGTTAACTTTGAAAAGTCCTTTTGTTAGGGTTTGCTGTACAGTACCCAGTATCTTGTATATAGCTGTGCTATTGGTTGCTTCTGATCTACTCGGTCTAGGCTTTTGAGAGAGTCCACATATCAAATACACAGCCTGTATATTGAAAAGTTTCAGTTTGTGTTTTGAGAAACTTTGAGACATACAATTAATTTCCCCCTCTTGTATTAATTAACTAGTGATTTATATGACTACATTTTACTAGGAGTGTACATAAACATCATTCCCACCACCAAAAGACTGTGGCCCATCCCTCCCACCCACTCCCACCCCCCACTGGCCCAGGAAGATGCATGTCTACTCCTCACCACAGGGTTTTTACTTTGGTGCCCTACTTACAATTTGGTCAGTCCTGCTTTTAGTTTCCCTTTCAGATCTTCTTCCTCAACTTCTGTTGATGAGTGGGATCATCCCACACTCATCTTTATCTTTCTGACTTAGTTCACTTAACATAATTCCTTCTGGCTGTGTCCAAGATGGGTCAGCTAAGGTGGGTTCATTGTTCTTGATAGCTGCATAGTATTCCATTGTGTATAGATACCACAGCTTTCTCAGCCACTCATCTGTTGTTGGGCACCTGGGTTGCTTCCAGGTTTTAGCTATTATGAATTGTGCTGCTATGAACATAGGAGTACACACCTCTTTTTGGTTGGGTGTTATGGAGTCCTTGGGGTATAAGCCCAGGAGAGGAATTACTGGATCGTATGGAAGGTCCATGTCTAGCCTTGTGAGAGTTTTCCAGACTGCTCTCTACAGAGGCTGTACCAATTTACATTCCCACCAGCAATGTAAAAGGGTTCCTCTGTCCCCACAACCTCTCTAGCATTTGTTGCTGCTGTCCTTTTTGATGTATGCAATTCTTACAGGAGTGAGGTGGTATCTTAGTGTTGTCTTAATTTGCATTTCTCTGACAATCAGTGACCTAGAGCAGTTTTTCATATGTTTGTTAGCCTTTTGGATCTCCTCTGTAGTGAATGTTTTGTTCATATCCTCTGCCCATTTTAGAATGGAGTAATTTGCTTCTTTGGTGTTAAGTCTGCCTAGCTCTTTGTATATTTTGATGATTAGTCTCTTGTCTGATGTATGGCACGTGAAGATCTCCTATATTGTGAGCAGTTTTCTTGTTGTTCTGATAGTTTCTTTGTCTGTGCAGAAACTTTTCAATTTGATGTGGTCCCATTGTTTTGTTTCTACTTTAGTCTTCCTTGAAATTGGGTTTGTATCATCAAAGATTTCCTTGAGGTTCAGGTGGGAAAGTGTTCCACCAATATTTTCCTCTAAGTATTTGATAGTTTCTGGTCTAACATCCAGGTCCTTGGTCCACTTCGAGTTGATTTTTGTTTCTGGTGAGATAAGGTGGTTCAATGCCACTTTTTTAAAGAGAGAGGCAGAGAGGAAGGCAACAAGTCAGAGAGAGCAAGAGGAAGTGTTTGTGTGGGGGGGAGAAACCACAGCACAGAAGTTTCATCACTGCAGTGGTTGCTGGGCTTGAACTTAGGATAAGTGCACAGCAAAGCAAGCAGTATACTAAGCTATTTCACTGCATTGCTTTCTTTCTTTCATTTTTGTTTTTCTTTGTTAAATTTGTCAGTGGGATTCAGTGCCTATGTAACGCCACCACTCGTGTCAGTACTGATTTTTTCATTTCAGACTGGAAAGACAGTAAAAAAGCAATAGGGTGAGAAAGGCAGAGAGAGAAGAATAGAAATTGTAGTGTTGCTTCTCCCACTCATGAAACTTTCCTGATGCAGGTGCTCCTGTGTGGTGGCCAGGGCCTTGAAACTGTGTCCTGGGGCATAATGTTTACTGGGTGAGCCACGTTCAGACCCTGTGCCCCTGCCTTTTTTATCTGTCTTTGTTGTTAAATTTTGTTTTAAATACACACATATAGGACACACTTACTTGTTTCTTGAAGAATTGCATAAGAATGCTGAGGCTACAATACAGTCTTCTTTTTTTTTTTTTTTTTTTTTTTGGCCTCTGGTATTATTGTTGGAGCTCTGTGCCTGCACTACTCCTGGAGGCTGTTGTTCCCCTTTTGTTGCCCTTGTTGCTTGTCGTTGTTGTTGTGATTATTATTGCTGTTATTGCTGCTGTTGTTGTTGGATAAGACCGAGAGAAATCTAGAGAGGAGGGGAGGACAGAGACAGGGAGAGAAAGACACCTAAAGACCTGCTTCACCACCCATGAAGCGACCCCCCTGCAGGTGGGGAGCTGGGGCTTGAACTGGGAACTGTGATCCTTACACTGGTCTTTGCGCTTCATGCCCTGTGTGCTTAACCCGCTGCTCTATTACTGGTCCCACAGTCTTCTATTTTTGAACCAAAGTCCTATATTCAAAATAGTGCTGTTTTCATGACTGTGATTTTTCTTCCTGGTTACGGTAGCAGCTGAATGCTTCATGGAAATAGGAAATGAGGTTTTTTTGGTTTTTTTTTTTAAATATCGTCAATAAAGTTAATCTTCCATTGATATATATTAATTTCAAACTGTTCACTAATCCCTTGATGTTTCAGTGAATCATGGAAAATTCCTCTTGAAGTACAGCCAGAGGGTTTATTGTTTGACCCCTGTCTATCTATTGAAGATTTTGCATGTCTAGTGTATATATCATTTTTTTCACAGTGAATTCAGAATAATAATTAGAGCGAGACACTTTCAGATATTTACTGCACTCTGTTAACAGCCTTTAAAGAAGTGAGATATAGGAAAAATACTGATAGAAATGTCTGAGTATATAAGTATATCCAGAAGAATCAATATTAGTTTATAATCTGCTTTCAGAATTTTTACAAGCTAGAACATTTGGTCATCTTCTCTTCAGGCATCATTGTGTATATATTCATTTGTCTTTATTATGTGTGTTACCTATATCCAACCTCATAAAAGTTTGAAAAATATATTGTTATTTTCTGGTACAATGATGAAGCAGTTAATAAAAAATGGAAACGTTTCTGTTATGTCTGAAAGAAATTTGATACTTTTCAAATACCCACCAGAACTTATTTTTAGCTTATTGTACATTTTAGAAAATAGTTTCCTGTTATTTTCTATAATAAATTTCTGATTGCATCAAAATGTCACGTGTTTCATCTAATTTTAGTATTACTTTTATAACAAAGTAATTATATATTGGTGTTAAATTTGTTTTAAAATAATATATTGAAACATTTCTTTGTGAAGAAACCAGAATAAAACTGAATCTGCTCAGCAGTCTTAGTAATTGTTTTAACTGACGGTAATTCATATTGATTCTAACCCTTTAATTATGGAAAAAAATCACATGTGAGATGCTAGTGCCTTCCTAAGTGATTAGAACATCTGATGTGTTCTTGGCACTTGATATTAGAATATCCTTACAAAAATTAAAGTTAGTTACACGTTTCAGTTACTACAAAATTTGTAAAAGAATTATTAGTGTGTTATAAGAGTAGGCTTCATTTCCCTGAGCTTTGATATTTAATGATTTTCTTTCAAGGAGTGTTTTAATCCTATAAGTACTATATGGCTTGCTTTGTTAATGTCATACTCTCATGGTGTTGATTTTTCTGTTAGTTTCTGTAGGTTTGCTCAAGTTGCTATTACTAGTATCTTATTCAAATAACTCTATAGGATTATGGATTGGCAAAATATAGTTTGTTATACATCTTTGTCTTATATACAAATCTGTGTATATAATTAATATTATCAATGAGGGTTTTTAATTTAACAAGCTAGCTAACTATGTATCTCCAGATTTATTGTGATGTAATCTGCTTAAAAGAGATGCATTATAAATTTCTGGGTGCCTTATTTTAATAAGTAGGCAACTTAAAGTCAATTTATACTGTATGCCTCAATTAACATTAATTTTTAGTGATACATATGTTTTATTGAAAGTCTGGGATCTCAAAATGAAAGCTTTGATATATTAGTAATTAAAAAAAATTGTAGGATTATTGTTTTGGAAAGGACAGATCTACACTTCCCTACTATTCCTACTAAGAAACATAAGAAAATTCTGGTAATTATATATAGACAAATAAGAGAAGGTGGAAATAAGAGTAAAAGAATCAGATAAGAATAAGACCTTGGGGAGTCGGGCTGTAGCGCAGCGGGTTAAGCGCAGGTGGCGCTAAGCTCAAGGACCGGCATCAGGATCCCGGTTCGAGCCCCCGGCTCCCCACTTGCAGGCAGGTCCCTTCACAGGCGGTGAAGCAGGTCTGCAGGTGTCTGTCTTTCTCTCCCCCTCTCTGTCTTCCCCTCCTCTCTCCATTTCTCTCTGTCCTATCCAACAACAACGACATCAATAATAACTACAACAATAAAACAACAAGGGCAACAAAAGGGAATTTAAAAAAAGAACTTAAAAAAAAATCAAAAAAAAAAAAAAGAATAAGACCTTGGGAGACAAAAGACACAGTAGAACATGCCTTATTTTGTTTTACTTCACATGTCCCAAATTGGCTGCTAGAAAAGTAAGCCCTACAGTTAACACCAATAGTCAAAGCAGTTTCTCTGATGGGCAGGGCAGGAAGGGACAAATTAGCCACACAGTAAGTAAATCTTTTGACTGTAACTACTCTGTATAACTCAACCAAGGACAGAGAAAATGTTTCAGCTGCAAGGCTAAGAGGAAAACCTAACCACTGCTTTAGCCATGTTTAAAGGAAACACAACTATTTACCATCTGATCACGTGAGAGAATGACCATGTGAAGAACTGGTATATAATTCTGCTTTGGAAAGTCAAAAGCACGTTTTGTGGTATAGTGCAGATTAAAAGAGAGACTGAAATTGTATTTCCACTGGATAAGGTATCTGTGCATCTGTGTTCTTTTCTATAGGGAAATATTAGAGGGCAGTCAGAGGTAAACTCAACTTTATACTGTGATTCATTGGAAAGATGGAATAACAAAAAAAAAACTTAGAGCATTAAATTGGGGAAACCACAAGTTTAACCTTGCTTAGATGCCGTAGAGATTTTTTAAAATTTTTATTTATTTATTCATTCCCTTTTGTTGTTTTATTGTTGTAATTATTATTGTTGTTGTTATTGATGTCGTCATTGTTGGATAGGATACAGAGAAATGGAGAGAGGAGGTGAAGACAGAGAGGGGGAGAGAAAGACAGACACCTGTAGACCTGCTTCACTACCTGTGAAGGGACTCCCCTGCAGGTGGGGAGCCGGGAGCTTGAACCAGGATCCTTATGTCTGTCCTTGTGCTTTGTGCCACCTGCGCTTAACCTGCTGTGCTACCGCCAGACTCCCTGCAGTAGAGATTTATTAGAATGCATGGCTGAAAATTTCCTGGTGTAGATTAAATTTATCACTAGTAATGTTAGAGATTTTTAGGTTCAGTATCTTCTTAAAAAGGGACAGTATCACAAGGAACAACATATACCCTAATTAACACCCTCATAAATATATGCCAGGTCAAAGAGCTAGCTCACCAAGTAGGACAGATGCCTTGCCATTCATGTCACCCAAGTTTGAATCCCAACAACACATGGGAATGTTATAGCTACTGGAGAAGCTCTAATGACTTGGTGTCTCTCCCTTTGCAGATTCCTTTCTGTCTTTCTACAGGAATGAACAAAGTTGGACTGGAGAGATAGCATAATGGTTATGCAAAAAGACTTAGACCTTAAGCTCCCAAGTCCCTGGTTCAGTCCCCAGCACCACACCACCATATGTCGGAGCTGAGCAGTGCTCTATTCCCTCACTCTATGCCTTCTACCTCTATTATTTTTAATTTATCTTTATTTATTTATTGGATAGAGACAAGTAAGAGGGACGGGGGTGATAGAGAGAAAGAGTGAGGGAGAGAGAGAGAGAAAGAGAGAGAACTGCAGCCCTACTTCACTACTTGCAAAGCTTTCTCTCTTCAAGTGAGGACCAGGGGCCTGAACCTGGGTACTTGCGGATTATAATGTGTGCTCAACCAGGTGTGCCACCACCTGGCCCCATCTATTTCTTATCTTATTAAAATTATATATATATATATATATATATATATATATATATATATATAATTGAGAGGCCTTGTTAAAGAAGAAAAGAAAAAGAAAAAAATAACTGCCTTAGGAGAAGTGAATTGCCTATATGTGATGTGTTAGTGCCACAAGGAATGAAATAACTATACACCTTTCTACATTTCATTATTATACAAGTACACACACACACACCTATCGACTGCTTAAGCTATTTTTCTTGTTGTGAAGTATTTTCATTTTTTTGCAGATATGCTATGGTAGTTTTTAGTTAACAAAACCTCAAACTTCACAAATCACAAAAAATCAAGGTTAATAATGTGGCCTGAAGTCTAACCTCATCTCACTGCATTTCACTTAAATTCTCTCAGAGTTTTTATCAGTACTCAAAATCTCATTATTTCTATAAACTTCCTAAACTTGATTTATCAAAAAATGATTCATAAATTTGTAACAACAGTATCCCATGAAGCATAACAAAATTCCACAGTAATTTAAACTAGCTATAATGCAAAAATATGTCATGAATAAAACTGACTAGGGTACTTATATACAAAAAGATATGTCAGTTGTGTTATGTAATTAGTGACCTATCAAAGATAAGCATGACCACCTTGGAACTTTATAAATCAGAGATAAGGAGATAAAGTGATTATTTTAACCTATATTTATTATTTTTTGTAATATCAGCTATTTTTCCCTTTCTTATTTTTAATAAAGTAGCTTTCTAGAGGAATCTCATGGTCTTTATGGAGGTATCCCTACACAGTTTCAGAGGCACCTTCCTTTGAAAGCAGTCTTTGAGGAAACCACGTATCTAGTGAAATGATCTAGCCTTTTATAGAAATAGTCTCAGAGTCTGTAAATGTCAAAGAAGAGCCACGAGTCTCAAACTGTTGCCAAACTGGAATATTTCTGAATGTCACAGTGATACTTGCTACAAGTCTATGGTACAGGACTTTTGTGTGAGTGTCAAATTCTGTCAAATTTATCTTAAAGAAGCATAATGTTTTAGAGACTTTAGGTAGTTGAGGATGAAATAATGTACATGTTTTGTATGGGTCCATGGTTGAACAGAAGCATGGTGCTTCATTTCAATTACAAGGATATTCTGAAATTATTTTGTTTTTGTATGTTTCATAAATCTATAATTAACCACATTTCAATATAATACACTTAAGTAAGCATCTATTTTCATTTTATATTGTTTTCACTTATTTTTATGAGTAACATGGGCCAATTTTAAGCTTATCAAGAGATTTTTAATTTACTTTTTAATAGCAGTTTAATAATCTTTAACAAGATTATAAGATAACAGGGGTACAATTCTATATAGTTCCCGCCACCAGTGTTCTATGTCCCACACTCTTCACATAAACTTCCCTATTCTTTATTTATCTGGGAGTATGGGCCACAGCTATGTTTGGGGTGCAGAAGGTGGATGGTCTGACATCTGTGATTGCTTCTCCTCTGGACATGGATATTGGCAGGTCTATCCATACCCACAGCCTATTTCTAGCTTTCCATATTGGAGTAGAGCTCTGGAGAGGTGAGGTTTTAGGATACATTAGTGAGGACGCCTGCCCAGGGAAGGCAGACATCACAGTAGCATCTGCAACTTGGTGGCTGAAAGGTGGTAAAATATAAAGCAGGAAAAGAATGTTTAACAAACAGGAACCCAAAGGTAGGAATAGGGCAGGTGAAATTAGGGGTATTCATGTGGGAAGAAGCTAGGAAGTCTATTTTAGGTATGTTTCAAGGGGCCCATGACTTTAGTAATTTTTGCCTGAGCCTGATAGCTAACATGTAAGTGGACTAAAATATTATCTGAGAAGATGGTGTCAGTTGAGAATAGGTCTAGAAAGCTAGATTATGACAATGAGAGTAGCTCCCAAATATGAGGAAAGTATTCAAATACCATCAACTCTTAACCCCATCAATCTGATCTAGGGCCCATATCTATTCACATTTAATACAGGAGCCTGTTTACCCTCTGAGTCCTTATCAGTATGAGCTTGTAGTCCATGGTCACAGCTAGGAACATTCTAGACTGCTTTCATTTGAGGGCTAGTCTCCCTGGAGTGGCATAGTAGCTTGATCCAATCTCCCTTTAGAGAGTGGGGCAGTCTCTGCCTTTGCTGCTCTACTGTGAGGGCAAGGTTCTAGAGAAGCCCACATAGGGTTTTTGATGACACTCCTGAGACTTTTAATAACTGGTACACACTAAGTTGCTATAGCAGCAAGCTGATATTTCTTCTTTTTTTTAATAATTTATTTCTTTATTGGGGAATTAATGTTTTACATTCAACAGTAAATACAATAGTTGTACATGCATAACATTCCCCAGATTCCCATTTAACAATACAACCCCCACTATGTCATTCATCATCTTTCATGGACCTGTATTCTCCCCACCCACCCACCCCAGAGTCTTTTACTTTGGTGTAATACTCCAATTCCATTTCAGGTTCAACTTGTGTTTTCTTTTCTAGTCTTATTTTTCAACTTCGGCCTGAGAGTGAGATCATCCCATATTCATCCTTCAGTTTCTGACTTATTTCACTCAACATGATTTTTTAGCAAGCTGATATTTCTAATACAAACTGAAGATCCTGCTATCAACTTCCTAGCATGGTATTGCTAATTTAACCTGTGACACTATTTTATCACACATATAGAATTCTATAGGGAAATAAGAGATCTGCTTTAATAGTTTATTTTAATTGAATACCAGAAAATATAAAAAGTGGGAAATATTTTATTGTTCATTTTAATTGCAGGGTTTAATTAATTGATTTTAAGTATTTATCAAAATGTATGTTTTTTAATTTTATGTGGGTGACATTTTGCAAATTACATTCTTGACTACAGAGAACTACACACTTATAATTTGACTTTTGATACTTTCCACTTTCTATTTATTTCATGTTTCATTTTGTATATTCAAGCTTACTCCTTTCAAAAATTTGCTTATGTTCCAAAAATTAAAACTTGTGCTTTCATTCAAGATGGGGCTAATATGATGTTATAACTTGTTATAGCTGAATAGTATTTCATTGAGTATATATAGCACAACTTTCTTAGCCACTCAACTGTCCTAGGGCATCTGAGTTTCTTCTAAATTTGAGCTGTTACAAATTGTGCTGTTTTAAACATAGATATACAGACATCTATTTGTATTGTTGCTTTTTGTTTCTTTTGGGCTGGGCATGGTGTATTGTACCAAAGCAAAGGACTCTGGGAAAAGAGGGATACAGAGGAAGTAAAGTGGACTTTGTGGTCCTTGTGCATGATGGTGAAATGGTCCAAAGGAGGGGGTGAGGGTGCTTTTCAGACAGTTATCATGGGGGGAGATGAGACATTCTCTCATGTGTCAATAATTGTACTGTAAGCCATTAACCTTCCCAATAAAATGATAACTTGCATGGAAACTTGCATGTACCTACATTAAGTTTATTATTGATATTGTTCTCTGTGTTTCCTTAAACTCACCACAAGGCTCTTGTGCAGAACTTTAATTTTTGATATGGGTTTCATATACCTTCTTGCCTTGGAATGAATATCTGTATTATATGAATGAGAAATATGATTCTCCTTTTTTCTGTATAGAAGTGACAAATTCTTGGTTATCTTTACATGCCAGCATAATGCAGTATATTGTAAAGTGATTAGCACAGTAGTTAGCAATAATATATGAACAATGTAATTTTTGAAAAGAATGATGGATTGCCTTTGGGGGGGCATATGGCTGTCCATCTGGAGACTATTAAATTATTGCTTCTCACCACAAAAGTGAGTTTTTGCCAGTGGAGTTCAGGCAAAATTTTTGTAGGCAATTTCATGTCTGCTTTCATAAGAGGGGGTGCTTTGCATAGATGTTCCCAGTGCTATTCACCTTTTAAATAATTTATTATAAACATTAACAAATTTGATGTCATAAGAATAATCTTGTAATATTATAAAAATCTAAACTGCAATCAGTTGCTGGCTTTGAAAGTGACTGGGATCCATGTGGATTCAGTCGGCTAGAAAGGATCGTCAGTTTCCCCAATGAATGGGTACTCACGAGATGCACCACGGGAAGGTCGATCCAATGCATCAAAGGAGGTCTCAAAACTTTACATCAGGCTCAACCTGATGCTGTTGACTGGCTACGGAAGAAGGGCAAATGCTAGAAGAAGAAGAACTGCAATCAGTTGCTTCATATTTTGCTTTGCTAAACAGGAAGCATTTTCAACTATTTGATAGGCATTGGCCATCTTCTAATGAAACCTGAGATAAAGAAAATTTAATGAGCTCTTTATTTTTATGTCACAGAAATCAGAAATAGCACTTATAAGCACATTCCTCAACTCTTTATTTTTTTAAATGCGGAATTAATAATAACAGTTCTTGATAGATACATGGGTCAGTTTTCTCAATTTCTGCTAAACATTCTCTTATCCCCTGCCTGGGTCCTCTACCATCATTCACCAGGACCTGAACCCCCCCCCCCCAGAATCCTTTAATTTGGTGCAATAAGCCAAACCCAGTCCAAGATATACTTTGTATTTCCCCTTTCTGTACTGATTTCTCAACTTCTGTCCATAAGTGAGATCATTCCATATTCATATTTCTATTTCTGGTCTTTCTCACTTAACATGATTCCTTCAAGCTTCAACCAAGATGAGGTGAAGATGAATTCATCATTCTTAACAGCTGAATAGTATTATGTATATCTATTAGGTTGATTCCAAGTTTGGGCTATTAAAATTTTGCTGCTATGAACATAGGTGTACACAGATATTTTGGGATGGGTGTGTTTTTTCACTTAATATATATCAAAAGGAGAGTCAGGCGATAGTGCAGCAGGTTAAGCGTGGTGCAAAGTGCAAGGACCTATCTAATGATCTAGGTTGGAGCCCTCGGCTCCTCACCTGCAGGGGAGTTGCATCACAGGCAGTGAAGCAGGTCTGCAGTTGTCTTTCTCTCCTGTTGGGTAATATGCCGGCTCCCCCCTGCTTAATGTTGTGGTCTATTTACATAATTACTGTTTTACCTGAGAACCGCCCTGCCTACCAGGCATTGGTTTAATCCCCACTGGTTCGTACTCTCTTTTCGCTCCGCCCCCTTTCCTAGTCACACCCTGTTTTCCACCACTAGTTTGCACTCTCTTTTAGCTCCACCCTCTCTACGTCACATCCTGTTTTCCACCCTACTATTTCCTTCTTGGCTAGTATAAATACACACATGAGATTGCCTTCTGGCTCCGAGAGTCCCAGAGTCTCCCAGAGTCTCTCTCCTGCGAGCTAGCCTGGCACAAGTTCCTGATCCCTCTCCCATGCAGCAGCCTACGTTGGCTCCAATTGAGTTCTCTCCAACCCAGAGAGCACTTGCTCAGGAAGAAGCACCCTCAGGCTATCCCGGCAGTCTCCCCCTCTGTGTCTTCCCCTCCCTCTCCATTTCTCTTTGTCCTATCTAACAACATCAATAACAACAACAATAATAACCACAACAATAAAAACAGCAAGGGCAACAAATATATTCATATGCATATACATATACATCATATACATATACATACAAGTACACATACATATACATATATATCCCCGTAGGAGAGGAATTGCTGGATCATAGAGTAGGTTCATTTCTAGCCTTCTGAGAGTTCTCTAGATTGCTCTCCATCCTCATCTATTTGGAGGGAAGAATGGAAGCAAGAATGTAAAAATAGGAGAGAAGAATCTAATTAATAAAAACATCATATTTCCTGATTGTTTAATTTTTAATATTTTCTCCAGAGCACCTGTGTTATTGGCATAGTCTGCTATGTGTGAATTCTTATTTTTTAAAATTATTAAACATTTGTAATATGTATATTACAAATATAAAAATATAAATATAAAATAAATATAGTATAAGATATGTGTATCTTTATATGAAACTAATACAACAACCAAACTTTTCTATAGAAATGTATGAAGTTTCATTGTTTTTTCCATAGAATTTGATAATCTTTATGTCGTAAATAAAGCTGTGGAGATGATATATATATATATATATATATATATATATATATATATATATATTCCCTATTTTGCCCTTGTTTTATTGTTGTAGTTATTATTGTTGTTGTTACTGATGTAATAGTTGTTGGATAGGACAGAGAGAAATCAAGAGAGGAGGGGAGACATAGATGGGGAGAGAAAGATATATACCTACAGACCTGCTTCACTGCTTGTGAAGTGACCCCACTGCAGGTGGGATCCAAGGTCTGGAAGCTGGATCTTTATGCATGTCCTTGTGCTTTGAGCCACCTGTGCTTAACCCTCTGTGCTACCACCCAACTACCGAGAATATTTTATTCACAACTGTGAGGTAGCCTGGTGTCTGGAACAATGGACTTATAAGCATGAGGTCTTGAATTCAATCTCGTGCATTGCATGTACCAGAATGGTTCTTTGGTATCTCAGTGTCTGTCTCTATATCACTAATACACAAATACATCTTTTAAAAGTATATATAAAAAGTTATGTACTTTATTTGTAGCATTACATGTAAAAATTGCTTTTGCCTTCTTGATATTTCAAAGTCTTCAATTTAAAATTGTTTTATTACTAGGTTGGAAAATCAATAAATATAATTGAATAAATATGTAAGACTAATGACAGTTGTCTAATAAATATTTTGGTAAATTTACACAACAGCTTAAAAAAGGATCTAATGGAGTAAGAGTTAGAACAGAAGAATGGAGAAGTGGAATAGTTGTAGTTTTATAACTGTTCTGTACTGCTTTGAGCTTTTCACTACTTTATTCTTACACAATTATGTGGAAATGAGTCAGCAATCATTTCCATGATAGACTATTGTTTCCACCAGTAGCCAGTAGGAGTAAGATCATATCTAGGAGATAAACCTGTTTTGTGTCCTGGTTCTCTCCTCTCTTCAATAAGTGAATGCATCTCTTAAAGTTTTATGCAGAAGATATTGCACTTTAATTTTCTTTATTTAAGAAAAGATAAATTAAAAAAAAACATAGGGTAGGAGGGGTAAAACTCCACACAATACCCACCACCTAATCTCCATATCCCACCCCCTCCCCAAATAGCTTTCCCACTCTATATCCCTCTGGGAGCATGGACCCAGGGTCATTGTGGGTTGTAGAAGGTGGAAAGTCTGGCTTCTGTAATTGCTTCCCCGCTGAACATGGGCACTGACTAGTCCGTCCATACTCCCAGTCTGCCTCTCTCTTTCCCTAGTAGGGTGGGTCACTGGGGAAGCAGAGCTCCAGGACATATTGGTGGGGTCTTCAGTCCAGGGAAGCCTAGCCGGCATCCTGATGACATCTGGAACCTGGTGACTGAAAAGAAAGAGAGTTAACATACAAAGTGAAACAAATTGTTGAGCAATCATGGACCTAAAGCTTGGAATAGTGGAGAGGAAGTATTAGGGAGATACTCACTGCAAACTCTAGTGTACTTCTGCTTTCAGGTATATATTTTGCAATAATCTATGGATACGTGTGAACATATGCTCTCTCTCACAGAAACTGGTGTATATCTAGGTTTTGGGACTTTGTTAGAAAGTGAACCACCTGAGATGGAATTAGAGTATACTATGAAACGAAATGTCTCACCCAAGTAATGAAGCTGAAGGGTTGTCATTCCACATGTGAAGTCTCTGGACACAGTCTGAACTGAAGTATGTTGAGGTGGCTATAGTTGCGTTGATTAGGTTGTGATCCATAGATTCAATATTATTTTATATGGATTGGGAGAGGCATACAGGAAAATGGGCCCTATCCAAAGGTTCCAGGACTGGGGGAAATAGAGGCTCTATAGTGGAGATGTGAGGTTCCTGCTGTCTTAGGGTTCAAAAAGACCATCGATAGTTAATGTTGTCATCACATTATTTGGTAATTGGGTTAACTATGAAAAGTCCTTTTGTTATGGTTTGCTGTACAGTACCCAGTATCTTGTATATAGCTGTGCTATTGGTTGCTTCTGATCTACTTGGTCTAGGCTTTTGAGAGAGTCCGCATATCAAATACACAGCCTATATATTAAAAAGATTCAGTTTGTGTTTTGAAAAACTTTGAGACATACAATTAATTTCCCCCTCTTGTATTAATTAACTAGTGATTTATATGACTACATTTTACTAGGAGTGTACATAAACACCATTCCCACCACCAATAGACTGTGGCCCATCCCTCCCACCCACTCCCACCCCCCACTGGCCCAGGAAGCTGCATGTCTACTCCTCACCACAGGGTTTTTACTTTGGTGCCCTACTTACAATTTGGTCAGGTCCTGCTTTTAGTTTCCCTTTCAGATCTTCTTCCTCAATTTCTGTTGATGAGTGGGATCATCCCATACTTATCTTTATCTTTCTGGCTTAGCTCACTTAACATAATTCCTTCTTGCTCTGTCCAAGATGGGTCAGAGAAGGTGGGTTCATTGTTCTTGATAGCTGCATAGTATTCCATTGTGTATATGTGTATATATACCACAGCTTTCTCAGCCACTCATCTGTTGTTTGGCACCTGGGTTGCTTCCAGGTTTTATCTATTATGAATTGTGCTGCTATGAACATAAGAATACACACCTCTTTTTGATTGGGTGTTATGGAGTCCTTGGGGTATAACCCCAGGAGAGGAATTACTGGATCATATGGAAGGTTCATGTCTAGCCTTCTGCGAGTTTTCCAGACTGCTCTCCACAGAGGCTGTACCAATTTACATTCCCACCAGCAATGTAAAAGGGTTCCTCTGTCCCCACAACCTCTCCAGCAATTGGTGTTGCTGTCCTTTTTGATGTATGCCATTCTTACAGGAGTGAGGTGGTATCTTAGTGTTGGAATGCATTGGATCGACCTTCCTGTGGTGCATCCCTTGAGTACCCATTCATTGGGGAAACTGACGATCCTTCCTAGCCGACTGAATCCACATGGATCCCAGTCCCTTTCAAAGCCAACAACAAGCAGCTCCTGACAGTTTCAAACTGTTGGTCCTGCTCTTCGAGTCCTCCAACTTAATGTTGAGGGGCTGTCCTTTGCCAAACGCGTTCTTATTGGTCAGTTGGCGATACAGCATCAGGCAGATGTTATTTGCCTACAAGAAACACATATAGCAGTCGATGAAGCTGCTCGATTCACTATCAGTAGATTCGATTTAATATGCTTAATCTCCATCCTAAACACGGCCGAGCCATCTACACTAAATCGTATCTTGCGGACATTTACCATACGGCCTCTTCAATCTTCTACGACTCCATTACTATTGGAACTATTCAGCTCGTCAACGTATATAAGCCTCCCAGTGCCTCATGGGATAGTGAGGTCCTGCCTAGCCCAAATCACTCGGCCATTTACCTTGGAGACTTTAATAGTCATCACCAAGACTGGGGATATTCCTCCACTCGTGCTGACGGCTCTTTCTTAGCCGACTGAGCTTCAGCGAATGACCTCTCCCTATTATACGATCCCAAACAGCCAGGCTCTTTTCACAGTGCTAGATGGAATAAAGACTCGTCACCCGACCTGTGCTGGATTAGCACAGTCAACGGCCAAGCCTTTCCCGCTATGAGACAAGTTCTCAAGATCTTCCCGCACAGTCATCACCGCCCAGCTATCATCCACATTGATCTCCGGCTCCCACTAATTCTGTGCTTGGAGAAACTAAGATGGAACTTTCAGAAAGCAAACTGGCATCTGGTCAGTGATCTTACCAACAAATCTATTCCTGCAATTCCAATTAACTCTATCCCCTCTGAATATTCCTACAGGCGCTTCCGCCAAGCCATCTTCAATGCAGCTTCCCAAGCTATTCCTCATGGGAGACGTGCTAACTATAAGCCTTGTCTTGATGCTGAATGCGAGCAACTACTAAAGCCGTATGATGAGTCAGGTGACCCAGATGTGGCTGACCATCTCATTGCCTCCCTGGATGCAGTACGCCAAGCCCTCTGGCAACAACTCACGGAAAGTCTGAACTTCACCCACTCAAGTAGGAAGGCCTGGAAGCTTCTTCATAGTCTGGGTGCCAGTAGCCAAGCCTCTCCCATCTCCCATCTTCCCATATCTCCAAACTCAGTGGCCAGTCACCTAACTCAAGTTGGACGTACTAAGATCGACCCAGTCTGGAAAAGAGAAATTTCCCATGAGTGGTCATCACACTTCCGTTTATCTTGTCCATCTCCAAAACTCTCTCCCTTTACACTGTCTGAACTGGAAGACGCTTTGAAGAGGTTAAACCGGGAATGGCTGCTGGCTATGATAACATCACCCCAGAACTCATTCTTTTTTTTTTTTTTTTTTAATTTTTTATTTAAGAAAGGATTAGTGAACAAAAGCATAAGGTAGGAGGGGTACAACTCCACACAATTCCCAACACCCAATCCCCATAACCCACCCCCTCCCATGGTAGCTTTCCCATTCTCTATCCCTCTGGGAGCATGGACCCAGGGTTGTTGATGGTTGCAGAAGGTAGAAGGTCTGGCTTCTGTAATTGCTTCCCTGCTGAACATGGGCGTTGACTGGTCAGTCCATACCCCCAGTCTTCCTCTCTCTTTCCCTAGTAGGGTGTGTCTCTGGGGAAGGTGAGCTCCAGGACACATTGGTGGGGTCTTCAATCCAGGGAAGCCTAGCCAGCATCCTGGTGGCATCTGGAACCTGGTGATTGAAAAGAGAGTTAACATATGAAGCCAAACAATTTGTTGAGCAATCATGGATCCCAAGCTTGGAATAGTGGAGAGGAAATGTTAGGGAGGTACTCACTGCAAACTCTAGTGTAATCCTGCTTTCAGGTATATATTTTGCAGTAGTTTATGGATACGTGTGCACATAAGCTCTCTCTCACAGAAACTGGTGTATATCTAGGTTATGGGACTTTGTTAGAAAGTGAACTACCTGAGATGAAATTAGAGTGTACTATTAAAGGAAAGGTCTCACCCGAGTAATGAAGCTGAAGGGTTGTCATTCCACACGTGAAGTCTCTGGATACATTCTGAGGTGAAGCATGTTGAGGTAGCAATCGTAGCTTTGGTTAGTTTGGGGTCGGCGGATGCAATGTTATTTGGTTTGGATTGGGAGATGCATACGGGAAAGTGGGCCCTATCCAAGGGTTCCAGGACTGGGGGAAGTAGGGGCTCTATAGTGAAGATGTGAGGTTCCTGCTGTCTTAGGGTTCAAAAAGACAATCAATAGTTAATATTATCATCACATTATTTGTTAATTGGGTTAACTTTGAAAAGTCCCTTTGTTATGGTTTGCTGGACAGTACCCAGTATCTTGTATATAGCTGTGCTATTGGAAGCTTCTAATCTACTTGGTCTAGGCTTTTGAGAGAGTCCGCATATCAAATACATAGCCTATATATTAAAAAGATTCAGTTTGTCTTTTGAGAAACTTTGAGACATACAATTGATTTCCCCCTTTCATATTAATTAACTACTGATTTATATGTCTACATTTTGCTAGGAGTGTACATAAACACCATTCCCACCACCAAAGGACTGTGACCCATCCCTCCCACCCACTCCCACCCCCCACTGGCCCAGCAAGCTACATGTCTACCCCTCACCACTGGGTTTTTACTTTGGTGCCCTACTCCAGAACTCATTCTTAACTTGGGCCCCGCGGCAAAGAAGTGGCTCACTATATTCCTGTCTCACATCTTGGAATCTGAATCTATGCCCAAAATTTGGCATCGTGTGAAGATAATAGCAGTTTTGAAACCAAAGAAAGACCCAACACTGGCTGCCAGCTATAGACCAATTTCTCTCCTCTCCGTGTGTTACAAACTCCTTGAGAGGCTGCTTCTGTCAAGTATTTCTCCTCTTACAGAGAAATTCCTATCACCTGCCCAAGCTGGTTTCCGCCCAGGAATATCTACCTGTGAACAAGCCCTGGCCCTCTCAACTTACATTGAAAATGGATTCCAGAAGAATTTAAAGATGGGTGCTATCTTTGTTGATCTCACAGCAACCTATGACATGGTCTGGCACCGTGGTCTGCTAGTCAAGATCTCAAGATGCCTGCCTCCATGGATGGCCAACACTATATTGTTTCTTCTCCAAAACAGAAGATTCCGGGTGCATCTGGGTGACAGGTCCAGCAGATGGAGACTTGTCTCAAGTGGCCTCCCCCAGGGCTCTGTTCTGGCTCCTACACTATTTAATATTTACATCAATGACCTTCCAGAAACTTCTTCAAGGAAGTTCATCTATGCCGATGACATCTGCTGTGCAACTCAGGCATCCAAGTTTGACATCCTCGAGGAAACACTCACGAAAGACATGTCTCTGATATCTGATTACTGTAAAAAATGGCGACTAATCCCTAGCACTGCAAAAATGGTATCATCTGTTTTCCATCTACACTATGCCTCGGCCTCGTGTGAGCTTAATGTGCAGCTTGACGATACAAGAATCCGGCATGAAGCCCAGCCAGTCTATCTTGGCGTTACTCTCTATCGCAGCCTGTCATTTCATGAACATCTCATAAAAACTGCAGCAAAGGTGGGCACGAGGAATAACATCACTGCAAGACTGGCCAGCTCCTCATGGGGCGCGAGCACTTCCACACTACGATCATCATCTCTGGCATTATGCTATTCCACTGCAGAATACTGTGCCCCAGTATGGTTCCGTAGCCCCCATGTCCACTTGGTCGATTCCAAATTATATTCCTCCATAAGGATAATTTCTGGAACCATCCGTTCCACCCCAGTTCCATGGCTGCCAGATCTTAGCAACATCGCACTGCCAGATATTCGTCAGGATGCGGCATCATCTAAGTTCATTTCCCACATCTACGCTCGACCAGACCTGCCAATATAAGAGGATATCTTCGCCCACCCTGTTCAACGCTTGATTTCTCGTCATCCATTCTGGTCCCCTACACCTACACTGAACTTCTCTGTTCCAGACTCTTGGAAACAGACTTGACAGTCAGCTGAGGTAAAGAACAAACACCTCATCACAGACCCCTGCAAGCATCAACCTGGCTTTGACCTAGCATGTTATGATTGGGCCCTCCTCAATTGCTATCGAACAGGCCATGGCCGGTGCACCGCTATGTTCCATCGCTGGGGAGCCAGAGACGACCCGAACTGCCCCTGCGGCAACAGACAGACTATGACTCACATAGTTAACGACTGCCACCTCTCCAGATACAAAGGAGGTCTCGAAACTTTATATCAGGCTCAACTTGACGCTGTTGACTGGCTACAGAAGAAGGACAAACGCTAGAAGAAGAATAAGTGTTGTCTTAATTTGCATTTCTCTGACAATCAGTGACCTAGAGCAGTTTTTCATGTTTGTTAGCCTTTTGGATGTCCACTGAGGTAAATGTTTTGTTCATATCCTCTGCCCATTTTTGGATGGGGTCATTTGCTTTTTTGGTGCTAAGTTTGCTGAGCTCTTTATATATTTTGGTGATTAGTTTCTTGTCTGATGTATGGCATGTGAAGATATTCTCCCATTCTGTGAGGGGTCTCTTTGTTTGTTTAATAGTTTCTTTGGCTGTGAAGAAGCTTTTCAATTTGATGTAGTCCCATTGGTTTGTTTCTGCTTTAGTCTTCCTTGCAATTGGGTTTGATTCATCAAAGATGTTCTTGAGGTGTAGGTGGGAAACTGTTTTACCAATGTTTTCCTCTAAGTATTTTATTGTTTCTGGTCTGATATCCAGGTCTTTGATCCATTTGGAGTTGATTTTTGTTTCTGTGAGATAAAGTGGTTCAATTTCATTCTTTTGCATGTTACAACCAGTTTTCCCAGCACCACTTATTGAAGAGAGCCTCCTTTTTCCATTTAATCCTTTGGGCCACCTTATCAAAGATTAGATGTCCATAGGTGTGGGAATTTATTTCTGGGCTTTCAATTGTGTTCCACTGGTCTATGTGCCTATTTTTATTACAGTATCATGCTGTTTTGATGATGATGGCTTTATAATATAGTTTAAGGTCTGGAAATGTGATGCCTCCATTTCTGTTTCTTTTCCTCAAGATGGTTTTGGCAGTTCTAGGTGTTTTCAGGTTCCCGATAAATGATTGTAATGTTTGTTCTATTCTCTTAAAGAAGCTTGGTGGATCTTTGATGGGTATTGCATTAAATTAGTATATGGCTCTGGGGAGAATATTCATTTTGATGATATTTATTCTTCCAATCCATGAGCATGGGATATATTTCCATTTCTTGGTATCAGTTTCTATTTCCTTGAGTAGCGACTCATAGTTTTCAGTTTATAAGTCTTTCCTTCTTTGGTCATCTTTATTCCTAGGTATTTGATTGATTTTGCTGAAACAGTAAAGGGGAGTGATTTCTGGATGTCTTCTTCTTCAGATTTGGTGTTTGCATAAAGAAATGCCACTGATTTTTGTACATTGATTTTGTAGCCTGATACATTGCTATATTGCCTAATAACTTCCAGTAGTTTTCTGCTGGATTCTTTAGGTTTTTCTATGTATACTATCATATCATCTGCAAATAGTGAGCACTTGACTTCTTCTCTTCCAATCTGTATTCCTTTGATTCCTTTCTCTTGCCTGATTGCTATGGCAAGAACTTCCAATACTATGTTGAAGAGTAATGGTGACAGTGGACAGCCCTGTCTAGTCCCCGATCTGAGTGGGAATGCTTTCAGCTTCTGTCCATTGAGTATGATGTTGGCTGTAGGTTTGCTATATATAGACTCCACTAACTTGAGGAATTTCCCATCTATTCCCATTTTTTGTAGAGTTTTGAGCATGAATGGGTGTTGTATATTGTCAAAGGCTTTCTCTGCATCTATTGAGATGATCATGTGGTTTTTGGCTTTGCTTTTATTGATGTGAATGACATTGATTTTCTTATGGATGTTGAACCAGCCTTGCATTCCTGGGATGAATCCCACTTGGTAGTGATGAATAACCTTTTTATATGTTGCTGTATCCGGTTGGCCAAGATCTTGTTTAATATTTTGGCATCTATGTTCATCAGCAATATAGGTCTGTAGTTTTCCTTTTTTGTTCTGTCCCTATAAGCTTTTGGTATCAGGGTGATGTTGGCTTAATAGAATGTGGAAGGGAGTGTTCCTGTTTCTTCAATCTTATGGAATAGATTAAGAAGTATGGGTACTGTTTCCTGAAAAATTTGTAGAATTTGTTTGTGAAGCCATCTGGTCCAGGACTTTTGTTGTTGGGGAGATTCTTAATAATGGTTTCAATTTCTTTGTCTGTGATTGGTGCATTTAGATTTTGTAGTTCTTCTTGGTTCAGTTTTGGAAGGGCATATGCTTCTAGGAATTGTTCCATTTCTTCCAGATTCTCTAGCTTGGTGGCATATAGTTCTTCATAGAAGTTTCGCAGCATTCTCTGGATTTCTGTCATGTCAGTTGTGATATCTCCTCCATCATTTGCAATTCTAATAATTTGAGTCTTCTCTCTTTTTTGTTTGGTGAGTCTGGCTAGAGGTTTGTCAATTTTGTTTAATCTTTCAAAGAACCAACATTTGGCTAAATTGATCTTTTGTATGGTTCTTTTATTTTCTATGTTGTTTATTTTAGCTCTAATTTAGTGATTTCTGTTCTTCTGGTTGCTTTAGGGTTCCTTTGTTCCTCTTCCTCTAAGTCCTTGAAGTGTGCAGTAAGGTTGTTCATTTGAGCTTCTTCTTGGTGTTTAATATGTGATTGTATGGCTATAAGTTTCCCTCTCAGTACTGCTTTAGCTGTGTCCCAACTATTTTGATAGGGTGTGTCTTCATTTTCATTTGTTTCCAGGAACATTTGAATTTCCTGCTTGAGTGAATCTCTGATGCAGTGGGTCTTAAGGAGTATGTTTTTTAGTTCCAAATTCTGTTATTTTTAATAATTTTCTGTTTGTTGTTAAATGTTATCTTTACTCCACTGTGGTCTCAGAAGATACTTGGGATGATTTCGATGCTCTTGAATTTATTGATGCTGTCTTTGTGGCTTAGCATGTGGTCTATCCTTGAGTATGTGTTATGTGGATTTGAAAAGAAGGTGTATTCCAGTTTTTTGGGGTGAAGGACTCTGAAAATGTCCAAGAGGTCTATTCTGTCATTCTCTTCATTCAATTCTCTTGTAATTTTATTGGTTCTCTGCTTTGTTGATCTGTCTAAGTGTGAGAGTGGGGTATTGAAGTCTCCCACTATTATTGTATTACTGTTGATGTATTTTTGAAATTCTTTCAGTACATGCTTAACGTATATAGATGGTCCCTCATTGGGTGCATAGATGTTAATAATTGTTAAGTCTTCTTGGCTGATTGATCCTCTAATCATTATGTAATCTCCTTGCCTATCTTTTATTACTTTGTTTAATTTAAAATCTATTGTGTCTGAGAGGAGAATGGCTGTTCATGCCCTTTTTTGTGGTCCGTTACCCTGTATGACAGTTTTCCATCCTTTGACTTTAAGTCTGTGTTTATCTTGTTGTGACAGATGGGATTCTTGCAAGCAGCATATTGTTGGGTTATGTTTTCTGATCGGTCCCCCCATTCTGTGCCTTTTGATGGGTGAGTTTAAGCCATTAACATTCGTTGATATTATGGATTTAATGTATTGTAATGCTATTGTTCAAAAAAATTTTGTTTGTTTGCTCTGATATATTGCAAGTATTATTGTGATGTTCTTGTTTATAAGAGGTCTTTTAGAACCTCTTTCAGGGCCGGTTTGGTGATGGTTGCCTCCTTTAACTGTTGTTTGTCTAAGAAGGTTTTTATCCCTCCATCTAGTTTGTATGAAAGCCTTGAATGATATATTATCCTTGGTTGAAACCCTTTTTCATTCAGAGCTTGATAGATATCTTACCATTCTCTTCTGACTTTTAGAGTTTGAGTGGAGAAGTCTGCACATAATCTTATGGGTTTTCCCTTGTATGTGACTTTTTGTTTCTCTCTTGCAGCCTTTAGGATCCTTTCTTTATCCTTACTCCTTTTCATTGTGACTATGATGTGTCTTGGTGTCTTCAGGTCTGGTTTGATTCTGTTTGGAACTCTCTGGGCCTCTTGAATCTTGATGTCCTTTCTGTTATTCAGGTCTGGGAAGTTTTCTTGTATTATTTCCTCTAGAATGTTTCCCTCCCCTTCCTCTCTTTCTTCCTCTGGCAGGTCAATTATACAAATGTTACTTCTTTTGAGCTCATCCCATATGTCTCTGTTGTTGTTTTCAGTGTCTCTCAATCTCTTTTTAAGCTCTTTCACCTCTTTCTTTGTTTTTTCTAACTCATCCTCTGTCTGAATAAGTCTGTTTTCTGCTTCTGTTAGTCTGCTTTCCCTTGCCTCAGCTTCTTTTTTCATTACAGCTATTTCAGCTTTCAGTTCTCTAATTGCCTCAAGATAATCAGTATTTTTTTCTTGGGGGTCTCAACTGTTGTTTCCCTAATATGGCCATTCCTTTCCTCCAATGTTGTTTTCATTTCTGTGATTAATAAGTTTAGTATTGCTTGCATACTTTTCTTATCTATGGTTACTTTTGGGCTTGTTTCTTCTGGGCTCTTGTCTTCATTTATTGAAGTAGCAGTTTTATTTGTTTTTGATCTACCCATTTTTTTCATTTATGTGTTTCTTATTTTATGCTCTGTTGTTCCTCAGTTGTGGTGTGTTGAGTACAAACAACTTGTACTATATATCTTTAGGACAATTGCACTCACTAACCTCAAGAATTACAATAGCAACTTCAGCAAGTATGGAGGCAATTTAATCACTACCAGTTAGCCAAACAATGTATCCAGTCCGTGAAAAAATAGTAACCAAATCCCAGTGAAGAAGAAAGAGAAAAGAAAGAAGGGATAGCAAGAATAGGCAGTTATGAAAATCTACTATCCACTGTATATTCTAGGGGTAACAAGAGGGGAAAGGGTAGTACAGCAGAGATACACACATAGAGAGTCCACTCTGAGTCAGATTTCTTCCCCAAAATAATTCCTAAATTCAGAAAGACAAAGAAGAAGGAAGGAAGAAGTGTATGACAACATAAAAATCAGAAAGAAGAGAGAGAAAAGAGAAAAGATAAGATCAAGAGCTGTAATTAAAGAGCAGTGAAAGGAAAGTTTTTTTTATTACTTTATTTTTAATTTAATTTAATTTAATTGTATTTTATTTTTTTTACTTAGCTAGGAGGAGGAGGAAGGGGAGAGTCTGTAGAGGAGGTAGTATTAAGGAGACAAGCTCCTCCCACTATAGATAAGATGCCCACTACCCTAGCAATGAAGGATACCTTAAGATTTAATTCTGATCAACTTGAAGGTGGGGGGATATATGCCTTTATATAATATTAATAATAAAATAGAGCAGGGTACAAAAAAAAAACCTGCCCCAGATTACCTCAAACCTCGTGATCAGTGGCAGCTGATTGTTAAGAAAGAAAAACAAACAAACAGAAACCTCAGGACTAGACAAGGATAGCTGAAATAGACAGTTATGCAAATCTACTATCCACTTTATATTCTAGGGGTAGCTAAAGGAGGAAGGGAAATTAAGCATAGATACTCGCAGTGAGAGTCCACTCTGAGTCAGAATTATTCCCCAAAATAATTCCCAAACGTTTATCAGTGAAAGCACACTGTTTGGTGGTGTGGGGGATGGGGTCTGCAACATTGGAAGCTGTAGGATTAAGGAAGAAAGGATGATAAGAATGAGAAATAGAAAAAAAAAAGAGATAAAAAAGAAAAAGATAAGAAAAAGAACAGTAATAAAAGAGCGGTGGAAGGAAAGAGTTTTTTATTTAAAAAATTTTTAAAAATATTTAATTAGCTGTGCGGGTGGTGGGTAGTGGGGGGGTTGGCTACTTAGAAAGAAAAAATCCAGAGGTTTCAGAAGGGACTAGGCTTAGAATGAATGATACTCCCTGGTGGGAGGGGAATCCTGGTAAAGAAAGATGCTCCCTGGGGAGAAGCTCTCCTAGGAGCTGGTCCCCAGGGACTGATTGATGGGGGGAGGGGGAGGAGGTACACTTTGGAGATAATAATTTAAAAGAAAATTTTTTTCTTTTTTTCTACTCTATTTTTTAACCCAAATTAAGTTATAGTCACCTCCTTAGTGTCACCACTAGGACCCCTTATTGACTGGCCTTCTAAAGGCAGAAAATCCTGCCTTTTCCAGAGGCTGTGGTCAGAGCTCAAGCCACTAGCAGCTTCTTAGTCCGCCATCTTCTGGATACCAAGCATTTGCCCTTTAATTTAAAATATTTCCCTGAAATTTGCATCTGACTCCTTGGTACCTCAAAGTTTCCAATTCAAAATTGGTTTCTTATCAATAAAGTGATGCCCTCCACCCACCCACCCCCCAAAAATTATTAAAGGGTTCTCTGTAAGTCTAATGACAACTGCCTAGTAAACATTTGTTAGATTTACTAAAGGTTAAAAAATGACAGATTCAGCAATATCTAGATAAAAAAATAATATAGGAGTAAAATTATTGAGTTTTACAATTGTTCTTTACTAACATGACCTGTGTTATTTTATTCTTAGGCAATTGTGAGTAACTGAGCCAGCAGTTATCTATTAGAGCCAATTGCCACAACTGAGAGTAGAGATAAGATTACATCTAGGAAATTAATCTGTGGTGTGTTGAGAGTTTGACTCTTGCAAAATAAAGTGAAGAAGTAGAAGAAGTATCTACAAGTATGATGATAATTTTCTGGTATCTTACTGAATGTGGTTAGCTAGAACATTAATCCTTGAATCATGTTGGAGAATTTCCAGAATCCTGTGTGTATATATATATTTTTTTCTTGATTAGAAAACTGATAAAATCCAAATTCATCTTGGAGGTCAGGTGGTAGTGCCAGTTAAGCACACACAGTGCGAAGCACAAGGATCCGCATTATGGTCCCCTTTCCCCACATGCAGGGGGGTTGCTTCACAAGTGGTGAAGCAGGTCTGCAGGTGTATATCTCTGCAGGTGTCCCTCTCTATCGTCCCCTCCCCTTTCAATGTCCCTCTGTCCTATCCAAAACAATCGGAAAAAAAAAATGGCCACAGGAGCAGTGGATTCATAGTGCCTCCAGTAAACCCCAGAGATAACCGTGGAGAAAAAAAAAAAGAATCAACATTCATGTATTCATCATTCTAATTGTCTGCCAATTGAGTTTAAATCTGCCTGGCTTGTTTCTACAATCTAGACAGCATTTTTACATCATTAAATAAGTTAAAAGAATAGAAGTTATACAATTTTCTGTGATATAAGCTCCTGGTACAAATTTTGAGATGATCTTAATTACAAGACTAGAGTAAATGACAGCTTTGACTGCTTCTATTTCAAATGTGTGTAAGCATAAATCTGGAAAAAAAATTTCTTGAGGATAATACCTTAATTTTATCAAGTATATAAAATATATTGAAGAACACAGAGCTAGAATATTAATTGTTAGATTTGTTTTCATTTTATTTATGTATTTTCACCAGAGCACTTCTCAGCTGTGGCTCATGGTGGTGTGTGGAACTGAACCTGGGACTTCAAAGCCTCAGGAACAAGAGTCTCTTTGCATAACCATTATGTTATTCCCCCACCCAGTTATTGGTTTTTATAATATATGGTGGAAGGGAATAAATCCAAGCCCTGACTTTCAGAATATTACTGAGTGACCACCCTAGTACAATTTTATATTGTTTTCACCATTTGGGGGAGAGGGATGGAGAAAGAGAGATATGACAGCATCATTCCACCATCTATCCAATTCCCATAGCGTGCCTGAACTCAAATCTAGAGCTTCATATACATCAGAGAGTGCACTCCAAAGAGTTTAGTATGCACTGAGCTTTGCTTGTTGATTTGCTAGGCTGTAGTCCTCAGATATATAATCAAACACTAATCTAGGTATTACTGTGAAGGCATTTTGTAGTTGTGATTAAAGTCTATAATTTGTAAAGAATTTAAGGGAGATTATACTGGATAATCTGTTTACCAGAAATAATCAAATAACCTTACAAAGCAGAATTAAGGATGCCTCGGGCATGAAAATCTCACATAAACACTCTACTATTCCCAGCTCACCTTAACTCACTTTTAATAACTGATGATTATACAGGGGGATGATGGATGATGACATCTGGGAATAGCTAGAGTTATCTATTTCATGCTTTTGCATCAGTAAAAGCCTCCAAGGGTCCCCAGAGATGAGTCAGGAGGAAGGGACAAGAAAAAATGGGGGGGGGGGGGGGGGAGTCGTTGCCAACTATTGAAAACTACAAATTCCAGCACGCCCCACAACAGGTAAGTACAGGTCAAGGTAGGTTCCTCCAGCTGGCCCATAGAGACTTCTAGAGGCCTGGGTTCAGTAGGAGAGGATGTGGTGAATCGGCGCAAGCTTTACGTGGCTGCGCAGAAGCCTCCCACGGATCGGACATGACGTTAGAAAGAGTTCCGGCTTCGGCCTCCACTGTGCTAGTACAACCTCCACCCCCACCGCTAAGGTGGGGGCTTGTTATTTCTAAAATGGCGCCAGTAGATTTAGACAAGTATGTGGAGATAGCGTATCTATGCAAATACCTGCCGGAGAATGACCTGAAGCAGCTGTGTGACTATGTCTGTGATCTCCTCTTGGAAGAGTCAAATGTCCAGCCAGTATCAACACCAGTAACAGTGTGTGGAGACATACATGGACAGTTTTATGACCTTTGTGAACTATTCAGAACTGGAGGCCAGGTTCCTGACACCAACTACATATTTATGTGTGACTTTGTACACAGAGGTTACTATAGTTTGGAGACATTCACTTACCTTCTTGCACTAAAAGATAAATGGCCTGATTGTGTTACACTTTTGCGAGGAAATCATGTGAGTAGACAGATAACACAAGTATATGGATTTTATGTTAATAGATGAGCAGATTTTGTGTGTTCCTGGTGGTTTATCTCTTGATATCAAAACACTGGATCAAATTTGAACCATTGAATAGAATCAGGAAATTCCTCATAAAGGGGCGTTTTTATGATCTTCTTTGGTCAGATCCTGAAGATGTGGATACTTGGGCAATCAGTCCCCCGGGAGCAGGTTGGCTGTTTGGTGCAAAGGTCACAAATGAGTTTGTTCATATCAGCAACTTAAAACTCATCTGCAGAGCTCACCAACTAGTGCACGAAGGCTATGAATTTATGTTTGATGAGAAGCTAGTAACAGTATAGTCTGCTCCTAATTACTGCTATCGTTGTGGAAATAATGCTTCAATCATGGTCTTCAAAGATATAAATACAAGAAAACCAAAGTTATTCCGTGCAGTTCCAGATTCAGAGCGTGTTATTCCTCCCAGAACAACAACTCCACATTTCCTTTGAGGCCTTCGCCCATCCTGCTGACCCATTTTTCTACCCTCTTCTCACCCCCATCTTCCATGTCTTACCCTGTATAATATACTTTTTATTGACCAATTTGCTGCTGAAAAAAAATAATAATTGATACTTCCCTAGTAAAAAATAATCAGGATATGATTAGCTGCAATCTGAAAGAACAAGAAAGACAAATAGAAAAGCAAGTAGTATCTAAAGCAAGAATTTATACTGACAGTGGAGACATCTTCTGTTGTTTGAGAGTAAGTAGAAACACACTTGTTATTTCACAGCACACATTTTCATTAATTTTATATAAAATTTCATGTTGATAGTCACAGTGTCTGAACTCTAGGATAAGAAAGCAAAATTATGTTCTGATAATTGATGTGACCACTTGATATGCATGATTGCTTTTTGGTGAAGATCTCTATGAGTGAGGTTCTACAATGCTTATTTCTTGATCAAAAGTCTTCTAAATGAAATAAAAATAGAGTATGAATGTAGAAGGTTGGTAGATTAACGAGAACTGGCTGTGAATGACCACCATCTGGTGCTACAAAGCATGGCTGCATTAGTTAGAACAGCAGAGAGAATGAAGTTCTTAGCACAATCAGATGGTAAAATGGCAATAATGATCTGTACATATAATCGAAGTACTGTGTGGGGTAGACAGAATCCTGGCAGCCAAAATTCAAAGAAAGAACTAGAGTAATTCTGCATCTGGAAAGCTTCCAAATTAATATTGTTGGGGCATTACAATGTCCAACTGGGAACAGCATGCACTCTATTCCATTGGAAAGAATTTAAAGATGTGGTAGTTCCCTTTATTTTCAGCTAACTATGGAATTTGTTAGCAGAAGAGATATTACAATAAAATTTCTGAATATAGAATAATAAAATCAATGCTTATACTCTTTGGTGCATACAGAAGGTTATAGTTCAAAGATGAAACAAGAAATAGAGAGTATGCTAAAGGAAAATACATTTAAAAATCCATGTGGTTGAGATAGTTGAAGTTGTGTCTGACAGCTTTTTATGTTTTCCTCATAGGTGGGAATGTGTTTAATTTTAAAAATTATTTTCTTTTATTTTTTTAAATTACGATATCTTAAGACAATTGATATTGAAGTACTAAAACAAAGTTTGTGAGGAATTTCAAATCCACAATGCATAAAAGGGAGTGACCATAATGCTAAAGTCAATATATAATAATTATTCAAAATAGTTAATTACAAATTGAACAACTTAGGTGCATTTGGAGGTGAATTACAGGCAAAGAAGACAGAGAAACATAAGATATAGAAAAGGTGGATTTTTTTTAATTGAAATTCAAACTAAGTCTCCCTTACTGGAGAACTTAAAGCAATCTCCTTTACTTAAATTGACTGTTAATATATATCACATCTTAAAAATTCTTTCATAGATACACTTATTAAATAGTTTACTGTTTGATTTAGTAACTGAAACCTTTACCAAGGCCACAGTAGGCCCTCTTTGCATATGTAATTTTTCCAGTTTTGCCTTAGGTCTCTTTTGTATTGGATCCACATTGCTAAGTTCAACAAATTGCACCAGTTTAGTTAAAAGTCTTAAGTCTAGAACATATGAGGCAAAAAAAAAAAAAAAAAAAAAAAAAAGGAAGAAGAAGAAGAGGGATTTGGTCAGTAGCACAGTGGGTAAAGCGCAGGTGGTACAAAGCACAAGGACTGGTGTAAGGAGCCCCAGGCTCTCCACCTGTGTGTGGGGAGTCATTTCACAAGCAGTGAAGCAGGTCTGTAGGTGTCTCTTTCTCTCCCCCTTTGCCTTCCCCTCCTTTCTCCATTTCTCTCTGTCCTACCTAACAATGATATGATCAATAACAACAATAATAATAACTACAACAATAAAACAACAAGGGCAACAAAAGGGAATAAATAATTTTTTTTAAAAAACGAAATTAATCACCTTCCTGAGAACTTCTTTGAATATGATATTTTACTTGGCTAATTTTAGGTAGCCCAATTTTTTTTTTTACTTAAATATAAATAACAAATCAGTGCTGGATAAAATCTTTTTTTTTTTTTTTGCCAATAGAAGAGTAAGCTTGAGTAGAAGAGAGAATAGAAAGATCTTCTGTGCTAGAGATAGTAGCTTTAGGTCTTGAGCAGATAAACACATTCCCTAGTGTTATGATGTCAGCATTATGTCTTGTACCAATATCTTATTCAAATTAATATCAAATATGCCATGATAATATTCTAGAACTAAAAAGATCAATCATAAAAACAGTGCATTTTACTTCCTATCTAGAGACTGCAACTACTCATGAGTTACTCATCAAAATAAACTTATTCTGGCTATTAGGAGTTATTTCAATTTGTTATGCAGAAAATTTGTCTGGATGGTATTACGTCAATTTATAATAAAACTGGTGCTTTAAAATGTCTTGATGGTACACCACAATCCCAGTCCCTGGGATTTTAATATACATACTTACTGTGAAAGTATATTTCTAGCTCTTACAGTCATTCTATGATTATTGTGGAATAATTAATATTCCCAAGGTAAAGGACAGTCAGTCTATAGTTATGTTGTAATATTTGTAACTTTAAATGAATTTTTTACACTTCTGTGAGATTTTCCTGGAATACCTGTAACCCAAGTTTGAGCACTTTGGAGATTGCAAAGGCTCAATGAAATTTCATTATAGCAAAGGTTGCTAGTATTATTATTTGGTGTTTGGGGCTGTAAGTTCTTCATTCTGCTTCATCTTTTGTCACTTTCCTCTGTCAGAAGCATGAACCATAAACACTGAAATTAAGTAATCTACTTTAGTTTCACTGTTCTCCAATTAATAGAATCAAACCATGTTGCTATATTTAGTGACTTTAATCACACGGCCATGAGTAGTCTATTAGCACTGTATATCTCACATTCAGAGAAATACAGATTCTTCTGACATCCAAAAAGATGTCATATTTCAAGTTTAGTCCTGCCTTTGGTCCCAAACTTAAGACATCTGTAGTAAAACCTTATCAGTGTCTCCTTTGAGAATGATAAATTGAATTCCAAAATATGGACTTCCCTTTTTTTGATAGCCTCTTGGTGATCCTTGATGGTTTTGCTTAAAAAGTCATGTCAAGCCAGTGTGAATTCTTGGGCAGACGACCTCATTGATGTGTCTTGGGACTCTGCCTCTCTAGAACCCTGCCCTACTAGGGAAAGGTAAAAACAGGCTGGGGGTATGAATCGACCTGCCAATGCCCATGCCCAGCAGAGAAGCAATTACAGAAGCCAGGCCTTCCACCTTCTGCACCCCATAGTGATCCTGGGTCCATATTCCCAGAGGGATAAAGAATAAGAAAGCTTCCAATGGAGGGGATGGAATACAGACCTTTGGTGGTGGGAATTGTGTGGAATTGTACCTCTCTTATATGAAGGACTTATTGATCATACTTAAATCAGTAAAAAAATTAAAAAATCCAGTCAAATGTAAGTGTTATTTTACTGTATTCATATAGCATACTTTATAATTTAATTTTATAACCTGTGCCTATATATAGTCTAAAAATTCCTAACAGGATGAAATTTTATTATATGCCTTGCTCTTTGCATCTAACATCAGGGAAAATAGAAACATGTTTACTACATTTGATTTGTTCAGCAAATAGTTATTGAAAGATTAAAATCAATATTAAATTTATATTATATCACTTAAACTACTTCACTATATTTTTGCTAGTAGATACCAGGACAGAAGTGGACAGTTTACTTTGTAGATTATAATGAAATGTATTGATTTTTCAAATTTTGAGATTTATCAATCAAGAGCTATGAATCACAACTACTTAGCAATTATAATTGTATTACAATAAAACCGTATTAGCAAGAAGTAGAAACTTTGAGTAACAACATTGTAGAAAAATAGTGGTATGTGCATGATTTTATCATTATTTTCTGTAGTTCTAATATTCTCCACAATGTCCCATTCTCAAGTGATTGGCTTATGTTCAACTTTAATTTTCTTGGTGATGAAGTTTGCTTGTTTGTTTCTTTACTTATTTATTTTCACCAGATGTTCACTGATTGAGAAAACTTTTTTTCAGATAGAGACAGAGATAAAGGGAAAGTGAGAGATACTGCAGCACCAAAGATCCACCCAGTACAATGAGGGTTGCTTCTCATTCATGACAAAGTAGGTACTCTGCCATCCCTGCTGTATTGTTGACCCTAAAGGCAAACTGGTGAATTTTAAAGTTTCCTTAACAAATAACAGCAAGATGAGAGAATAAAAGGCTTAATTCTTCATGGATTCCCCGTTTTCGGGGGGGGGGGGGGGGCGTCAAACAAACAAACCCCACTGATGGAAATACTTCTGTTTTAGCCCCCAAATTCAGCAAAGTGAGGAGTCACAACATTCTGTTGGAACAGGCAATCTAGATGTATTGAAGGAGGGAGGAAATAGTTTCACTTTATCTGTATATTCTCTTCCAAGAAACATGCTACAGTGCCAAGAGAGATTCCCCTTAACTCTCATTTTTCCTGTGGGAAAGTGATGGCATAAGTAACTTACTACATCAGCTGTTTGAGATGAAACCCAGAGGACTCCAGTCTGTCTTGACCCACTTAGAATACTGGAGGGATCTAAATGGTTTTGGTCAGCTAGGAGGAGAGAAACACGACTCACAGAAACTCTCCACAAATTCCATCATGACCACTATTTCTGTTAATTACCCTGTAGATGCTATCCAGGGACATTTTAAAACCCTCATAGAATGCTAATTTCAGACTCTTGCCAACATAACCAGAACACTGCTTATCCAGTTCCCTAGCTTTACTGTATAGATGATGGAGCCGCAGGGAAGGGAACTCAGTTTAGGTCTGCAATAATGGAAGTGTGTACCATTGAATAAGTCCAGGAGTTTTCCAAAGGGGGAATTAAATGGGAGGATTTTAGCACTAGGTGTGGGATGAAAAGGAAGGCTCACGACTCTAAAACACCTTGCCCATCCAGAGAGAATATGAGGGATGCTTGCCTGACTACAGATGGAAAATGTTAAGGTACAGGGACTATCTCTGTTGTTTAAGTAATCCAGAGTTACCATATTTTTTGTAGTGATAATCCTTGTTAATAACACAACAAAGTATTTTTTCTATAAAAATCATTTTTATATTTCCAATATTCCAGTAATGTCTGTCCTAATGTCCCACTTCTTGTCATGATGTATTTGTCATAATTGTAATGATGCTTTTACGAAAGAATAAAAATGGTAAGAATTTTGTTTTCACTCTTTTGCAGTCTAGTTGTATGAACTTTTTCCAATTCAATCTCTCTAGTGCTGTACACTCTAGATCTGTT